>NW_027472580.1:26927716-27090216 GCF_030347505.1 Rhynchophorus ferrugineus
GATCATCCTACCATATGCACGGCAAGAACTTCATGGCCATGAATATTTTCCTTTGGTGTCTATAAGCATGGCTCTCCTGAACTAACCCATGAACCCTTTTGCAGTTGGGACCACCGCAGTAGATCCAGTTGTTTTCATCAGTCACACTACGCCATAGAGAGTCGATTTTTTTTGTCCAGCAGGCATTGAAGCCGCGATGTTGGAATTGTTCGAAATGGCTTTTCAATCAACTTCTGTGGTAGCCATTTTCCCTCGTTTTGAATTTTACTTATCGCTTGTAAACATAACTGCTAAGCGGTCTAAAAGTACTATGAGAGTTTGAACTGGATTTTCGTAAAATAAGATTTACAGTTCATTGTCTTAGGACTATTTAGAGTCCCCAGATCATCCAAGATTACCACTCTTAAATTGTTAAAAGCAAAACCGACTATTACGATACAATAGAGCAGTGTCACCATAAGGTTCTAAAGGTGATTGACATGTCTGGATGAAAGGTTTTTTTTTCAAATAAAACAACAAAAGTAGTGAGTGGTGAAAATGAGCGTATCCATGATTAGCGTTAGGAATAACTTAATAATACTAAATAGAAACCTATTGGTTTCTGTACAGAAGTATCAAAACCATCGTATTTAACAGTTAGATTGGTTTCTTTAATAGTTGGATTGTTTTAGTAAGAATTGGAAACATGGTAATAAGGGACTTAGTTATAGACAACTGCAAAAAAGTAAGACGAGCCGCGTGATGTTAAGTTCCACATTTTGTAAATAAGTTTTGTTTTTCTATTTAGTTTCATGGACAGTATTAAACTCCTTATCTTAATTATATTGAATATAAAATATTATACTAAATCTTACTCCCCTGGTTATTTAAGAGTTAATTTTAAAACAACTGACACATATAAACTTTTAATTAATTATGTTTATTCATCAGGTTATTTTAAAAATCAGGACCGTAAATGCATTCTGACTCAAAAATAAAATGATTTATATTCCACGGGGCAATTTTTCATCAACTAACGATATTATATTAACGAAGAATCCTCGATTTCGAGATAATTCCGAAGTAAGATCGTTACTTTTTTTGTCTTATCCACAACAATAATTAAGTTTCGGCAATCAATTGACAGGAAAATGGAAAAAGCAAAAAAGTATGAAAAGTGAAATTACCTGTCATTTTTATCGGGGCCTCTTGCCGAAAAACGCTCAACAAAACAAGGCGAAGGAAATTTTGATTTATATTTTGGGTGGTTATTCGCGGGCAAAACCGTTAATCTTTGGGCGCCATTTTTTGTCATTTCCAGTATTAATTTCGAATTTCTCCTCGATAAATCAATTGAACGGCAGCATCAGCGATGGAAACTTATTTTGTGGTATCCGTACAAGGTAATATTTTGGAAATTTGGATTTTAACGACAAATTGTCAGATATAACAGGTCAATTGAAAAGTCCCCGGCCTACCATAGTAAAAGAAATTTTTTTTGACAAAATTTTTTTATACAACATAATTCCCTTCAAGGGTGATACACTGATTATAGCGACCCTCCAACTTTTCGATACTATTTTTGTAGTACCATTTGTCCTTTGCTTCAAAATAGGCATCAGATGATCACCTCTTCATTCGACGAAAATTTCTACCCAGCGAGCATTTTTTTGAGCTCTGAGAACACGAAATTTTCGCTGGGGTCCAGATCTGGAGAATACGGTGGATGAGAAAGAAATTCGATGCCCAATTCAAGGATTTTTGCTATCGTTTTCACTAACTTGTGACACGGTGCATTGTCTTGGTGATGTAGCTTTTTCTTTTCGGCCTTCAAACAGTCCAATAACGCTATGTAATAGTCGCTGTTGAAGGTAGTTAATGAAAGTTATTCCAGGCGAATCGCAAAATACAGACGCCATAACCTTGCCAACCGACTGTTGCTCGAGTCCACTCGGATGACTGTCGATTGGACTTCGGAGTGACATGATGGAGCCATATTTCATCCACTGTCACATATCGACGCAAAAAGTCGGGTTTATTACGCTTAATCCTCTACAAACACTGCTCCGAATTATCGGCTGGTCGTTGTTTTTAGTCAAAAGTGAGCTCGCGCGGCACCCACTTTGCACAGAGCTTTCTCATACTCAAATATTCGTGAATGATATGATGTGCACGTTTAGTTGATATCTTTAGAGTGTCTGATGACCAGGAGCTCTCTATACTTGTTCAATAAATGGGAGGATCAATGAACAAGTATTCTTAATGTGGTTATAACATTTCATTAGACCTATAAAATCTACTCCAGAAACAGATTTACTTAATATGCACAATCATAATATTCATGTTATACTGGGGGCATATGAGATAGGTAAAAATAAGTATGTAACTAAGTTGAGCATCTCTCCACATTTATCACATCACTTACAACATTTGGATGTAACCTGCATATAACGACATGTATATAAAGCTGAGAAACATGATTAAAATAATTATATAGGAATTGTTTTGGCTATAGAAACAAATATTACTCAAATATAGCTTTAAATAAGAGAATATCTGTCTTTAAAACCACCGGTATATTTCCTTCGGAATTATCCATTTTACAGGATTTTATTGTTCTTGCCTAGAATGAAGAACATACAATTTGATTATAATACTGTTGGATCTTCGGGAACAATAGCCTCAGCCACCATTACCAATATTACACAATCATTTACTTCTTTTTAAGGGCCACTGCAGATACCCACACCTCTCCAAAACCAATAACCAGCGATCACAAGAGGTGCAAAGAAGATATTCTTCACAACCTTAAACAAGTTTGGCTGAAATTTTATATATTTTAGGTTCTCAAAAGGGGAATAGAAATAAACAGTATTCATAAATTTTGATTAGCATCGCCATGAAGACAGTTTTTGAGGAGAAGAAAGAAGAGATGTTTTTGTTTAGATGTTTAAATTATTTATTTTTGCTTTTAAATAAAAATTCATTATTATACTTTGTTGATTATTTTAAAGTTTTGATTTATTGATATACCTGTGATGTGGATATTAATAAATTTAATATTGTTTATCATTCTCATGGTTCTCATTACACATATGAAGGTTTTTTTGATATCGGACAATGAGAACTAAAAATTTGCATTTATAAAAAACGTGCTTTTAACTAACTGTTAGTAATTACTAAAAGGCAGATAACTAAAAGAATGATAAGTGACTATCAAAAATTAATTTATTGTAATATACTTCACTCTTCCCTAAATCTCTGTTACTTTTGACATTTTCAAAACAATTCAGTGAAAACAGTGATGTGTGAAAATAGAATCATTTTAATTCCAATTGAAGTCTTTTTAGTCCTTCAAATCCGTTTAAATATTTACCTTTCATGGACGCTGAACGTAGGAAATCGATTCTATTTCTTTTGTTTCTATCGAATCTAAATCTCACAAAGCGCTTAAAATGTCCCGTTCACAGTTAAAGTTAATTCATTGAATATTTTTTGATTTGAATCGCAATTATAATTTTTATAATGATATTTAACATGATAATTACGGTTATCATAGCACCCTAATTATGACAAATCGTAAAAAGAAAAATAATATATACTAGATAAAATAATCCTCGAACTATTGGAAGACTATCATAATTTGGAGGCACCAAAGCTTGTAAAGACATTTCATATAGGCAATGCTCGTTAAGATTAGTTGATGCCCTAAGCAATCCACGCTTGTGGTTCCATGTATAGATAAGTAAATAAACTCTTAATAATGTTTTTGGTGTTGTATTTGGTGCCTTCCAAGATGTGACGCCTTAAGCAATTGCTGAATTTGCTTAGAGGTCAATCCAGCAATGCATACAGCCTATATTACATTTGGGTAAAAGAGTGTCAGTCAGAAAACACTTAAGGCAAACTTACAGGCGAAGGTACAACTAATGCCTTTGGTCGTTTCTTTATGAGGGAGGTATTATATAAACTAATACAGACTGTATAGTTTATGAGATCCATATATCCTTATAATAGGCTTGGATCGACAATTTTTATAAACAGTTAAAATAGTTTTCAAGCAAACTTACAAAAGGTTTTTTTTCTTAAAATCTACACGTTACATAACTAACTTACCTCTGAGGTAATGTTGTCACATTTGTGAGACCCATGGAAGACTGTCATTGTGTTAGATGATGACGAATGAATTTGAGCTTCACACTGATCCACCTCCAAGTGCGATATATCAACGTCCAAACTAAGAAAACCTTTGATCCTGGAACAACATGTTACTTATTAGGTGACTTATATGCAAATACAACTAATTATAATAGTTAAGTATACTTGTGAAATAATATGTTTTAGAATATTAAATATATAAATGGTGTTAATGTTCCTATATATTATATTTCGTTATGTTGTAAATATCTTTTGTTAATAGATAATTAATAATTTTTTCTAGATTTGGTTTCATGAATGTTAATGTATCACATGCAAACCAAAAAGATGGGCTACATATTGAGTGTCTTCTAGTCCTGACGATCAACTTAGATGACAATTTCTTGATAATCGACGAAAAAGTTTAAACGACGTGAAATATAGTTACACATTGATTAAAATAGTGGTATACTAGTTGATCGAAGATGGACTTAATGTGAGTGTTATAGGCGGTGATTATGAAAACTCTAGGATGCTAGTCAGGAGAATGGGAAAAGTATAGCAAAACCTGCCAAAATAATATTTACAAAATATCTATTGTGTTGCTCGTCGGAAATTTACTGAACTGTTTTTATCAATGGTAAGCCTGAAAAAGGTATTTTGTTAATTCATAATAAAAATTAAAGGTTTGTGAAAAATTCGAGGGTATTGGTTGGTGATCGTTATCATTAACGTTAATCATACCAAAGACCATAATCCAGCTATTCTTCTATGAGCTTGTATTTTGTTTGCTTTTATGCAATACCTCGAAATAAGCGAATCACTTCATAAAAAGGGCCCATAAGATCTTTATAGCATGAAATAAAATAATACCTTATGAAAAATAAAATATTATGATAAAGCCTTAATTTGAATATAATAAATGTATCTCAAATGACACTTGTTATGAAAATTAGTATTATATGATAATCTACTCAGGTCCCTTTGGTCCATATATGTTGTACAAAAACAATTGTTTCCGAAAAAGCAATTATACCTAAATAAAAACTATCGAAAAAATGTTTCCTTATATCTCTTAAAATATAATATAAAGTCTATATCGTCTTCATTTCTTGGTCTATCCTGGACTCTTCCTCAAATCAAAATTGGAGAGACGCAAAAACGTCTGCCTTTCAGACTTAAGCAAAAAAAGCTCATCTTTGTTCTACAAACTCTTTCCTCAGATCCTTTTGGAACATACAAATCTTATATACTACGCTTCAAATCCTCTCAATGGATTATAATATACGCCGACTTTACCTTCGTATAATCTATTGAAAATAAATTCTTTTCCGATGCTTTATTGATGCATAACCTCGATTCTTACAATTTAGTTTCTTTTAAAACCGAACAAAATATTCCTATGAATTCTCACCCATAAGGGTAAAGAATTACAGCCATCATTAAAGAAGCTTACGAATATAAAAATCTGACCAATATTGTTAGATGTCGTCCAAATTCTCGGTAGTATGTTTACTATGGTGGACTCATCTACATATGACATAACATATATACCACAATAATAATGAAAAATAATACTACAATCCCAAACAATAACAACGCGAAATAGTTTGTCGATGAAAAACTCCGTTAAAAATAAGACAGAATCGGATATCATGATCGCAAGGATTTTTCAAAGTTTTGGTGATTCTGCAATCCGCCCTTGGTGGCCGTTCACACTGAACTGCAAGCTCGTCTCCAAATTCTGCTAGACTATGTTAGTCCATAGCAATTTCAGTAGGCCTTTGGTGGCCTTAGAAATTGAATTGTGACGCATTTTAAAATTTTCTAGGGGCAATTTTCAAAGTTTCAATTTTTCTTGGTTGGAATAGTTTCTAGCTAGTAACATTACGGATTCAGCTGCAATATTCTTGCCCGATATCTACTTAACTACACCCATATATGCTTCGAATAACTGCGGAATGATTGCTAATCTAACGCCAATTTGTCATCTTTTTTGATAACTAATTTTATTCCGGATAATTGAATGAATCCAAAGGGGAACAGAGTTTTATTATCTCCGCGGAATCTTACCGACTGCGCAAGCTAGAAAATATGGAAGGGTTTTTGAAAGCAAAAATTTAATTTACTTTAAAAATATATTTTATTTCATGGAGAGAACAAGAGACTGATTGAACGGCGATACAAGGCGACACTGATGATAAAACCAGATAGACATCATCCAGATGCCTATTTTTCTTATAGATATCTTACTCGTAACACCATTCAAAACAATGTGAAATTCCTCAGATCGTAGTGCACTCCGTAGCAGTGCAGTACTGGTTGTATAATGTAACATATATGTTGTCGTATCACCTGTCTACTATTGGAATAGTATCAGTAACAACACCAAAGTAGATAGTTCCTAATATAGAACTAATAAAGTGTCTTAAGGTAAATTTAATTTGAATGTTAGTTGAATTAATTAACCGAATTCAAAAAAGGAGAAGGTTGTATGTTCGGTTGTATATATATTATTTTTAATATATGTTCGCCGATTTCTCCGTCAATTATGGATCGATTTTCAAAATACTTTTTTTATTAGAAAAAGTGCACTTCCGAGGTGGTCCCATTGGAACCAAATCAGGATCTGATAAGCGGAAGGGGGAGAATCGAGGAAAATCCTCCTAAATTTCAAAGGCACGTAACAAGTTTTCACATATTTTTTTAATCTAAAATGATCAAATATTTGTGTATAATTTTCTGGCTGAACTGATGTAACGAAAAATCAGAAGTAATTCAATGTAAAAGCCATTCAGTTTGCTTTTTAAGCACTAACCACATATGAGAAGTCGTAGAAATATTGTAAGCAACTGTTTCTATTGAGTAACGTCTAGAATGTGTTTTACACATTTTTTTGGCAAAATATTTTTTTTATTCAACATAATTCCATTCAAGGGTGATACACTGATTATAGCGACCCTCCAACTTTTTGATACCATTTTTGTAGCACGATTTGTTCTTTGCTTCAAAATAGGCCTAAATTTCGGCGATCACTTCTTCACTGCACGAACATTTCTTCCCAGCGAGCATTCTTTTGAGATCTGTGAACAGGAAATAGTCGCTGGGGGATCAGATCTGGAGAATACGGTGGATGATGAAGCAATTCGAAGCCCAATTCATGGATTTTTACCATCGTTTGCACTGACTTGTGATACGGTGCATTGTCTTGGTGAAGCAGCACTTTTTTTCTTTTGAGTTTTTCGGCGATTTCCTCCTTCAAACTGTCCAATAATGCCGTGTAATAGTCGCTGTTGATGATCCTTCCTTTTTCAAGATAGTTAATGAAAATTAACCCATGCGCATTCAAAAATACAACCGGCATAATCTTCAGCCAACTGTTGCGTTTTCCCCCGCTTTGGAGCGGGTTCATCGTGTGCAGTCCACTTGGATGACTGTCGATTGGACTTCGGAGTGAAATGATTTAGCCATGTTTCATTCATTGTCACATATCGACGCAAAAACTGGGACCTATTACCCTTGATCATATTCAAACACTGCTCCGAATCATCAACTCCTCGTTGTTTTTGGTCAAAAATGAGCTCGCACGGCACCCGCTTTGCACAGAGCTTTCTCATATCCAAATATTCGTGAATGATATGATGTGCACATTTAGTTGATATCTTTAAAGTGTCTGCTATTTCATTCAATTTCAATTTACGGTCATTCAAAATGATTTTGGGGATTTTTTAAATGTTTTCGTCGGTAACAACCTCTTTTGGGCATCCATTGCGTTCACTGTCTTCGGTACACATTTACCACCTCTCAACTTAGCAAACCAATCCTTGATAGTTGATTTTCCTGAGGCAGTATCCGGAAACTCGGCATTAAGCTAAGCTTTTGCTTCAAATGTATTTTTTCCCTTCAAAAAGCAATATTTTATCAACATGCGAAATTCCTTTTTAACCTTTTTTTTTCACAATAACAAAAGTTGCTGCACTCAAAATACTATAATTAACACACTAATGATCCAACAGCTGTCAAATTTATACAATCATCTTTTGAGGGTTAAGACTAAAAAACATATGGATTTAATTCTAGTAGCGCCATCTATATGTCAGTCCGGGAAGTTTTCAATTGACCTGTTAGACATGTTAAATAAGGTTTTTGTTCATTTTTTTTAGTTATTTCAACGATTACAATGTACATATTTAATTTTAAAACGGTTTTTTTTGTGTGTAAAAATCTAAGTTTTATTATTTTTTAATTTTTAGTGAGTTCCTTATTTATTTTCGGTTTAAGTCGGTTTAATTTTTTTGTTAAAAATATTTTATGTACAATTAGCTAAAAATGACACAAAGAAATAGCATTTAGTTAAAAAGTCGATTAGGGTGAAATGCTAAAGAAACCGTAAGACTTATTTTCGGACATTATTCAGCTCTTGCTGCGTAATGGTGGTCAAAAAGTCAACAAAAGCCGGATTTTAAAGATCGTTAAGCAGGCCATTTGAAATCGACGAAGGGAATTCTTCTCGGTGCGAGTTTATCGGATATCCTCGTGGAAATGTTCGACCCTGAAGTGTTACGGCTCTTCGATGAAATTACGAGATGAAGTCGACAATCTATGCGTTTTATGGAGGAGTTTGTTCGCATTGAAGACGCATTGAAAGAGGAACGGCGAAAACGCAGAGTGTAGGTGGCAGGGAAAAAGTAATCTGTTTAAAATTTTTGGCTCCGTATTTGCTTTGCGGACGAAGTTTGCGAAGTTTTTTTTTGTGGGGGAACTGATGGAAAATGTATAAGGGACATACTTTTTATTAACTTTTCCAAAAGAAAACATGTCGAAAAAATACAAATACTATCTCAGTTTGAGGTAAGGGAAATATTGACGTTGTAAAAGTCAATATTGAGAAATTCTGTTCTTGAATGTTAATACGAGTACTGATCTATTGAAATGTATTATATAATAAAAAATCAGAAAGTTTAATATTGTAATATAATTAAATTTTATTATATTTGCACTTGCATATATTTTGGTATAATTCTATATCAAATATCAGTTTTTCTATTTCTATTAATATTATTATTAATTTTATATGCAGCTAATTATTCAGTACATAACAGGTCAATTGAAAAGTCCCCGGTCTGACACATAGATGGTGCTACTAGAATTAAATCCATGTATTTTTTTGTTAGACCTAACCCTCAAAAATGAGTGTATAAATTTGACAGCTGTCGGATCATTAGTTTGTGAATTATAGCATTGGGAGTGAAGCAACTTTTGTTACTGTGAAAAAAAATTGAAAAAGTCATGGAATATCACGTACATTGAACTACTGCATATGTTATATTATTGAAGTAAGAACTTATGTTAAACTAGTGTTTTATTTCTGCTATGTCCAAAGAAAATTGTTCTCTACAAATTATGGAAATGTTGAAACTAGAGTTAGAAATGCTAGCACCTCGGAATGTCTGGTTTTCAGTTACAGCGTTTATATAACCTTTAAGTATTGTCACTAATATAGTGGAGAATTTGGTAGATACAACAGGCTTGACTAGTATCAACACAAGTCGAATTTTATAGATTGATTTGCCTACATGTTCCGACGAATCAGACAGCATTCTGTGTCTTTTTAACGCGTCCTAGAAGTACATTTCATCAAGCTCGGAAACAGATGTAAGTCTGGGGGTGCGAAATCGGGAGAATAGGGAGGACGCGTCGACAAAGCATCATTATGTACGGTTCCACTGTTCCAGTGAAATTATTGATATTCTTAATCATTTTAGTTTCAAGCTGGACCTCTTACCGCGAGTGTTGACATCCAGCTGGTTAAGAACGTTGGAGTAAATTTCAACTACATTTTTTCTGGAACCTTGCTGGAAGCAAGGAATTTTATGACCGAATAATATTTAATTATATCCATATTAAAGAAAAAGAAACGCAAGATCTCTACTGTAAAAATTCGTGTAAATAATCTACTTGAGAGAGCATATTGAAACTGAGTAGCCCATGTCCCTTAGTAGTATATTATTATATTTATTTAATTTTGCCAGACAGATCATATAAGACGTTTTTAAAATGTTTTAAATATATTACATTGAATACACATTTAAGTGACTGATGTATAAATTGCAAAATGTTATTGTGTAAATTTTTTTAAATTGTTTAAATGCATGTTGCCCTGTCGTCTTGCATATTTATATGTTCACACAATCTCTCTTGAGGTTTTTTTGCAAATACTGTACAGTTTCTTCGCTGGCCTGTACCCTTAGGCCTTTGTGAAATTCCTTATTTCTAATACACCATAGGCTGTTAATACTGCGTTTAATGTTGTTTTGGTAAGTTTGAATCATGTTATCATTAGACTTTTGATGCAATCGTATAATTACACATCATAAGTCTACACTGGCTTCAGTGGTAATTCGAATTGTCGCACAATCAGCTGCCACATTTATTTTGGCGTTATGGGTATCTCTCCTTGTTTCTTTGCTGTTCGTATCATACCCTATCCGCTTGAACTTTAGGGTTTATCTGGAATGGATCTTACTGCTGCTTAAAGTGGGCTCTCAACCTCAACATTCGATGCTTTTTCTTGGCAGATTTTACAATTTTACTTTACGGACAATCACAATTTTAAACAATCATAAATATACATATGTAACCATTCCCCAGAAGTATTCGTACCTGCAACTATCAAAATTGCAGAACGATCAGGAAGGATGATAACAGTAGGAAGATAATGGATTAATAATAGTTCAATCTTTCTTGAAAATATTCTCTCAATCAGGCATAACAACAGCCCTTGTAATTTCAAAACCTTGTATACACCGAAAAATATACATAGTTAATATTTCATGATAATTAGTTATTCTGTATTTCCAACATTTCTTTATTAGCATGCTTTTATCATAAGTATACACATTAGATAATATAAAATAAACAGAGTTTTTTTACAGAATAAATAGGACTTTGAAACGTTTTAAATGTTACCCATTTTGGTTTTTTGCCATCTTTACATCTCGAAATATATGAATAAAATACATGTTCTTCATAAACATTTTCCTCAGCGGACAGGCAAAAAATTTTACCCAAAAAGTAAATACCGGCCTGTAAATTTTAAATAGATTGCTTTTTTCCTGCTACCTACGCTCCGCATTCCCTCATTTATCTTTTCTCCGGTGCGTTTTCAGCGCGAGCAAACCTTCCAATAAAAAGCAGAAACTGCCGATTTCATCTCGTAATTCCTCTAACGGGCCGTAATTCCTTGGACTGTACATTTTCTCGAGAGCGCTCAATAAAATCACACCTAAAAGGATTCCATTGATCGATTTGACGTGATGCGTTTAACGATTTTTTAAAGCGTTCTTTTTTATTACCGCTGATGGCTACCACTAAGTAGCAGAAGTTCTTTTTTACGTACAGACTGTTTTAGTTAAAATTAATAAGATCGAAGGCATTATTATTCAATATCTCTTCTGAAATGGACTGATGAAATATGTTCACATTACATGTTTCTAAACCAATGGTTAGTTAGGTTATTTAAGCTTTAACAAAGGAAACTAATTTTATTAGATTATTGCTGTTATAATAATAAAATGAAATAAGTATTATTATATGATTTCCGTTATATTATACAACTATCGTGACATGTAGAAGATCGCTTCAGTAAGTGATCTGCTGTACAACTTATAATCTAAATCTTATTCTAGATACTATTCCAACTTATTTTAAAGTCTATACTAACTTATTCGAAGGACTATTCTAACTGATTCTAGAGATAATTAAATCTCACTCTATGTGTCTACTAGTCAGTTCATATGATAGTTTGTGTTTGAGCCTATGCACTACACTGTCCTCGCGCACATTTAACTGTTTGGCGAGTGTATTGGGATGCACTAATAGTCAGAGTACTTCGCATCGCAGAAATACTTCGAATCACACTCGTTATGGGTTCTAAGGGGATATCGCACTGAATCACTTTGTTGGACACGTAATATGGGGCATCGACGATGACTCGCAATACTTTATTCTGAAACCTCCGGAAGATAGCTATGTTAGATTTGCTAGTTGTACTCCACAGTTCAATACCATAGATCCAAATGGACCTAAGTATTGACTTATACAGCAAAACCTTGTTATCTAATGATTTATGCCCTATTAGTCAATACATTTGATTTAGTTTAAGCTCAAGCTTAGAGTCTTGTCATTGTATGTTTTTTCCATGCCCAACGCCGATCAAAATGAATTCCCAGAAATTTAGCGTTATCGGCTTGCGGAAGTTTATGATTATTCAATTTTACTAAAAGACATGTTCTTCTCCAAAGGGTGAATGTCACATGGGTAGATTTTTTCTTTATTTGCTTTTATATGCCACGTTTTCAACCACAATTCGACTTTGTTTATATGAAGCTGGAGGTTTCTGGAGGCTGATATTGGATCCTTGTGTGATGATAATTTGTTTGTTTTGATTGTTTCTTGAGGTCGGTAGGTCAGTTGTATACTATAGATATAACAAAGGGCCAAGAACATTGCCCTGCAGAACGTCCGAATATATTGGGTTTAGGTCAGTGTATTCAACACCCTGCTTGACAATAAAATGTCTGTCTGTAAAGTATGATTTCAGCAGTTGAAAGTGAGTATGGGGCCACATTTTGTCGAAGGCCTGAGAAATATCGAGAAATGCAGCGGAGCAATATTCTTTATCGTTTAAGTTTTTGTTAATTTGTTTATCTAATCTATGTATTTGTTTTTTTGTTCCGTGTTTATTATGGAAGCCAAATTGATGGTCTGGAATAATATTTCTCTCTTCTGTGATTATTTTGTGTCTTTAAAGGCAAATTGTTGGTTAATCGGAAACGACTAGTAACAATATATTAATTAAATAATAAAAAAAAATTGTGTCTATTAATATATAGTTTTTCAAAAAGTCACAGATCGCAGCTAACAGACTTAAGTAATTTAGTCTTAGCACGGCGCATTAAATATGAGTTTTATTCATTTGATGCTCTTTTCGGAGAGCTCTTTTACGATTCTTCCAGTAATTAGGTCAAAACCAGGAGCTTTTTTAACATTGATTTCTTCAACAATTGTTTGTTTTACTTCATTAACAGTAAATTTCTCATGTGGCAGATCCATTTGAAACTGAGTGTTAAGAAAGTCAAATATGTTATTTTCTTCTGTTGGGAATATTTCAGACGGGTACGGATTAAATACTGTTTTTAAGTGTTTAGAGAAAACTTTCGCTTTATCTTTATCATTCACCATTTAAAATGAATATGACTTGTTTAAAGGCAAAACAGAAAAAAGGGTTTTCCAGGATTTGAAGGTTTTTAAAATGCTGAACGATTGAGAATTCTGCTCCGGCGCAGAAATGGTATTTGAAAGTAAATAATGATAAATTTAAATTAATAAAGTTCCCTGGCAGATTATTATGAACCCAAATGTGGAACACCGTTGTTTAACTAACATAAAATAGCTAATGATAATTTAAGTAGTAAGTCTTTCATTAAAATATAAATCAATAATTTAATTGAAACTTATAATATATGTATATTTGTAGATCAATTGCTTTAACGTACCTAACCTGGAAAAGGAAAATATTGCTAGAAACTCAATATTGAAATAAGCAGTTGTTCAGTCCATATTAGAATCTTGAGAGAGAGAGAATCTCGAATGAGTCGAGAAATTTAAATGTAAAAATTATAACATATGTGCCTTCTAATTGATAATGATCTAACTGATTGTTGATTGTTAGCTGAACCGAATAAATTTCCTAATGCTGTTTGGTTTGGTTTTTTCCTTGAGTACTACAATCTTTGATATTGTCGGAACTTGAGATTTGATGTTATTTGTAAAATCGATGTATACAATTTTAAGAGAATAAAACATAATTAATAAAATACAGGCTCTACAGGATTAGTAAAAATATGATGAACGATGAAGTTTTTGTTATTGTAGAACGTAAAATATTTTTAAGCCCGTAAACATGACTTCACAATCAATTAAACATAATACTTTCCTTGATGGTACCGTTAATCTGAATAACTTTGAAACACCTATTAAATAATTTTACAAGAAAATTTGTTTTAGTGGTGGATTACTAAAACATATTTCATCAGGGCGGAACATAATTTGTAATAGGTGTTAATAAGGAGATGCATTAAAAATGCTACGCTGTTCTCTATCTGCAAGGCACTTGCAAAATTTGATTACAAATTCCTAGAACTTGTAACTGATTGGCACAACATTCCCAGAAAATTACGAAATATTATGAATTTTCTCATTTTTTACCAACTAGGATTTATTTACATCAACTATTTTGTAACACTGATTCTTGGTATTAAATTTACGGACTGGCGAGTAATCAATTTGGATACATCCGGTCCTATCCGGCCTGGTTACTGAGGCGACCTCGGTCGGATCTGTTGATTTCTAGATCCCTATCGAACACGAAATAAACCTAAGAAACATCCTAAGCGAGATTTGAACCTGAGGTTGTCACGTCAATAAGAGAATTCTTTATACTATTTAAAAAGTAATTTAAATACATTCTGTTTGTTAATTAGAAATAAAGATACGAAAAAGGCTTATATATTGTTGTTTTTAGATATACTTTCTAATAGTAGAAAAAAAAATTAAATTTGATATGAAACTAAGCTCTTAATATTTAATGTTCTTTAATTTTCAAGATTAATTTTTTAAATTTTGTGATATATTTTTATAGCTCTATTATTAACATTGGTCTATAGTTATTTTTAAATTCAAATATAAAACATTGAAGGAAAAATATGTGTTAAGTGTCACCTATTGCTTTTTATAAAGAATATTGTTGTCTTTTATATGGTTTCAGGCTGTTTGCTGTCATTTAAGTCACTTGACATACCCAATTTTCCTCCGTTTCCTCTCAATTGTGCTTCCGAAACTGGCACATATCCGTTTTCTAGTCAATACATCTTTACCCTCTTCAATTCCTTCCTTGCGTAGTTCTTTTATGTTAAGAAACACTTTAGATAACTTATTATAATTTAATATAAAGGGTATAAATAATCAATTCGTAAAACCTTAATTTGAAAAAGTAGCTGTTATTGGGTATACTTTAGTAAATCCCCAGTTTGACATTAAATATGGTAAAATATATAGCGTTCGCAGAATATTTAAAATTATATCACTGGATTTAGGCTTTTGAGCAAGAGATGGGGTCACTATTATTGATTCGTATATGAACATTTTATAGCTATACGCATGTATGTACTATTTTCATGCCTATATCACTGCTGCCAGTAATATCTAAGGTTTTTGAAAAACTCCTGTTGAAAAAAATAAAACCGATCATAGAGAGAAAAAACCTAATACCAACACACCAGTTTCGGTTTATTAACAAGCACTCAACAATTGACCAGGTCCACAGAATAACAGATGTTATTGAAAAAGCCTACGAAAGTAAAAAAGTATGATCAGCTATATTTTTAGATGTAGCACAAGCCTTCGATAAGGTTTGGCATGAAGGCCTTGTTCATAAAGTACAGAATCTCGGGCACGTTTGTAACTCTTTTGAGATGAACTACTCCACGTTAGTCGCTCATAGGTGGATTAATCGGCAACAAGGAATTGTGGTTCAAAATTTATGTTAACCTTCTAAATAAAAAAGCTATTTTCATGATATACTAGCTGATCCAACAGACGTTGTCCTGTCTGAATATTGGCGTTTGGATGAAATATTATTTCGACAGTAAAAAATACTACAAGATGACCTTAATAACATCCAGTTAGCGATTTCTTATCTTAAGTTCTTATAATCGGTAAATGTTTAAATTATAAAAAATCCTGGAACCCTATCGCCGCGCCATCTATCGCGCCCGGTTGCGTATCTAATTCATCTTGAATTGACATAAATATACAAAAAAATATCATGAAAATCAAGAGTTTAGGAGGCGTATATATTATAGACGTATATATATATATATATATATATATATATATATATATATATATATATATATATATATATATATATATATATATATATATATGTAATGCTCTTGTCTAGTGATATATGTTACATATGGATATATGGGAATTTCGCCAACAAATATTAACACCATGCAATATAATAAACCTTGTTTCATGTTGTTTGCCGCTTCCTAAGTGTAAATAATGCGGCGCGTATGTACTTAGCTTATGCCAAGTTTTGTAGGTTATATTCAATGAATTATTGGATTTGATATGTGGTGATTAAGACAAGCGATCATTCCAACGTCATTGAGATAAAGGGTAGATGTTTTGGTACAAGAATGGGGCAACATTCCATTGGAAACTATTCAAACAGTCTACGATACTCTTCCTCGAAGAATTGTAGCTATTTTAAAAGCAAATGGCGCCGGCTTGGTTGGCGCAGTGGTAAAGGGGTAAAGGCGACGCTCCACCTACTGTTGCGATAATTCGAATCCTGCTAGGGCATGACCGTAAATGTTTGTGATTATTTTTTTAGTTGTGATTGTCCTACGCAAGAGTGCAAAATCCGATAGGGAATATGATCCCAGGCACGACGGTAACCGGGTTGGGTAAGACCGGATGTCTTTGGAGATGATTTCTAAGTTGGTCATTCGCCAGTCGGTAGGCTGAATGCCGAGGACCGTGGTCTGGAGCGCACGTTAAACTGTAGGCCCAGTCCAGATAAACCTTCGTTGATAAAAAATATTTAAAAAAAGTAAATGGTGGCTCTGTACCTTATTAATAAATACATATTGTGTATATGTTACGCGATATTATTTATATTATTAATTTGTCATATATACTATATATATTTTTTTCCATATGAAGATAAATTGATATTTTTTACAAAATACTTTTTATCAGTTAAACCGAACACTTTAAATTACAAATATTGTTTAATAGAATATTAAATAATTGCACCCTTAATAGCAATATAAATTACCTTATTTTCTTGAGCAAAGTATAATCTATTGTCATTTGTTTTGACATATAACACTGTCCCAAAACGACGGAGGTCATTTTTTTATATATCCGTCTCTACCAAATTCTCTTTACTTTTTCGATTTTCCCCTCACAGAAAATCCATTGTTGTGGCATTAAGTGGAATAAAGTGTTGTTTTTATACCCTACATAAATTTTCATTCGATTTTGTTTAATTAGAGCGAAGCGTGTATCAAAGACTATCAAAATGACTGAAAATTTTGGCAAATTACTGAGCAATTATATTTCATTCTCTCATTAGATAAGTACTGTAAATATAAATATTTTATAATTTTATCAAATCTTGTTACAACAGTAATGTGTTTGAATTATTCTTTATTATTATTCTCTTATTTTACTATAGAATAAATAAAGTTAATATTTTTAAAAATGTTGTTGATTTGTAAATAAAGAGTAACAGAATCTATTAATTATGAATGTTTTGTTACTAGGGTTATCAGTAAGCAATTGTATTTCGAAAAATTTTATTTCATTGTTAATACACTTACCTCACCAATCTTTAAATTTAAGGGTCATATCAAAGTAGTGGTTTTTTGAAATCTTGTTATTAGAGTTATTACTTTCGTGTTGCATGGAATTGTTTTCCATGAAGCAAGATTATTTGGATCAGAGCTCAGAGGGAGCTAAATTAGGGAATCAAGGTGAATTTTCAAATAATTCGTGCTTTAATTCACTGATTTTAGCTGTGGAATGCTGATGGATTAAAGAAACTCGCCTAGGAGTCGGGAAACTAGGTTCAAATTACTACATGTTTTTAAGTCGTGATCGAATGTGTTGTGATTTTATTGTCGGCTAATGCGGAGCCTATTTTGTATACAGTTTTCCGTTACCGTAGTAGTGGTAGTACTCGCCCTAGTGAATTAATTAATGAGAGATTCTACTCAATCTCCTTCGGCCAATCGAGGATTTTCCCGAGCAATATTGTGAATTTTTGTTAAGATTTCTATTGTCATTGCAGTCTTGTCGCCCTTGTTGATCATCTTCAAGACTGGTTCAATAACTTTAACCCGAGTTTTAAAAGTTTTAATGAATATTAAATTTTTCATTTCATAGAAATGACATGAAAGGTCAAATTTATGTTGCTTCTAAATAAAGAACGATTGACAAATTTAAATTTTAAGTATGCTCTTATGAAATATTTAATATTAAAAAAAACATTTTTAAAATAAAAAATTGTTACTAAAAACTCACTAAAATGTAAAAAATAATCAAACTTAGTCCTTTAATGCAAAAAAACCTTTTAAAATAAAATATGTACATAATAATCGTTGTAATAACTAAATAAAAATCAGTAACATTTATTGCAGCATATTTTATATAGTGGATTATTGATCATTATCGGTGTAATTTAATGTTACATTATTTTATTATATTTTATTACTAATATGATCATAATCTCAGGTCAATAACAGGTCAATTGAAAAGTCCCCGGCCTGACACATAGATGGAGTTACTAGAATCTAAGTCTATATGTTTTTTAGTTAGCACTACCCCTCAAAAGATGCGTGTATAAATTTGACAGCTGTCGGATCATTAGTTTGTGAATTGTAGTATTTTGAGTGAAGCCACTTTAGTTATTGTGAAAAAAATGGTTGTTATTGTTAAAAAATTCACAAAATGATTTTGAATGACCGTAATTTCAATTTAATTTTTTTTTTTGAGTGAAACAGCAGACACTTTAAAGATATCAACTGAACGTATACATCATATCATTCACGAATATTTGGGTATGAGAGCTCTGTACAAAGTGGATGCCGCGCGAGCTCACATTTGACCAAAACAACGATGAGTTGATGATTCGGAGCAGTGTTGGAAGATAATCATGCGTAATAAACCCAATTTTTTGCGTCGATATGGGGCAATGGATGAAACATGGCTCCATCATTTTACTCGGAAGTCCAATCGACAGTCATCCGAACCCGCTTCAAAGCATGGAAAAACGCAACAGTCGTCTGGCAAGGTTATGGCGTCTGTATTTTGCGATGCCCAAGGAATAGTTTTTATTGACTCCCTTTAAAAAGGAAGGACCATCAACAGCGACTATTGCATAGCGTTATTGAACCGTTTGAAAGATGAAATCGCCGAAAAACGGCCGCATTTGAAGAAAAATAAAGTGCTGCTTCACCAAGATAATGCACGTTGTCACAAGTCAGTGAAAACGATGTCAAAAATCCATGAATTGGACTTCGAACTGCTTCCACATCCACCATATTCTCCATATCTGGACTCCCATCGACTATTTTCTGTTCTCAGATCTCAAAAGAATGTTCGCTGGGGGAAATTTTCGTCGAATGAAGAGGTGATTAGCAAAACTGAGGCTTATTTTGAAGCAAAGGACAAATCGTACTACAAAAATGGTATCGAAAAGTTGGAGGATCGCTATAATCAGTGCAGCACCCTTCAAGGGACGTTGAATAAAACAAAAACTAATTTTGCCAAAAAATGTGTTTTACTATGGTATGCCGAACACCTGTTAAAAATACAAATATGAAAAATAATAAAACACGGTTTTTGATTTATAAAGTGACACCTTTAAGTAAATTTCTATAACTTTTAATATAATATTATCCTTTTATTAATTAGTTGTATTGTCACTCCATTTTAACCGCCACACAAAAAGGTAAAATTCTACACTGTTTTAATAACATAACAATTAAAATTATTATATCTTTGTATCGCCGTTCAACCAATCGCCTCTTCTTTTCTTGAATAAATCAGATTTTAAGTAAAGTAACAGTTTTTTTTAGTTTAGTACCCATCTCAGGAACTTAATACTAATAAACAAAATAATATCGTTGAAACTTGCTTGACAAATCTAATTGAATTGGTACATCTTCGTCTTATTTCACGAATTGAAAAAGGCATTGAATAAAGTTAAATATCTTAGGATTATAGACTGTTTTGACTATTTTAATTCGATAGCTATCAGAGATAGCTCAATTCTACTATTTAGGAGTATTACAAAATGTTACTACTAATATTATTTCTTCATTTTATATTAGAAATTAGGTTACTACTATTACTAATACTAATCTAATTTCTTTGTCATCAATAATTTCATTAATAGTAATATATAGGCAAACAACGCGATTGTGTCCATTTAGACATCAATCGTAATAATATAGTGAGAGTTCGATAACCAAACTACGTAACGAATAACAGCTGTAGGCTCTGTATCAGCAGAAACAACAATAACAAACAGTAATTAATTAACTAATCGAACCAAACGCACATTTTAATGCGGCGAACCAAGGAATTCGGTTTACGGATTGAAACTTGATGATCCAAGTTTGCTTCGTAATACCGAAACCGACAGATTACGAGATCGATTTACTCGTCCGATGAAATATCTTAATTGGTGTAGCTTTCGAAGTTATCGACGTAGGAGTGATTAGAGGTTTAGAGATTATATGATATCGGAATATTAACATTTCATTGCAAATATACTATATTTATGTCAAAGTACATTATATATATAGTCAAGTGATTTCAACAATTCTTTGACTGGTTTTGCTAAATGACATCTTTGAGCGTATTGTGGATTTTTTAAAATTAATTCACAGTTTGACTTGGTCATATGTCGTAGTACATACGGTAGTAATATGTGACAACAACTTGGTCCCACTAAAAATAGAGCATATTGCTACCAAAGCGATTTGGCCTTACAATCAATCAATGGACTGGCTTCACTAGGTGTTTCACGATTTTCTTTCTCTTGAGATTTTGGAAATAAATAAATTTTTAGCACCCGTTGCTATTCGATCCATAAATTATTTCCTTTCATACCTTTAAAGCAGCATTTGATAGATGATTTTTCGATTTTCCAATTGTCTGTCATTGAGTTCATGTAGCATCCATCTTGCCGTCTTTTAGACCTTTTCCATCGCTTGTAATCTTTCACAAATGTAGACGCGACTCGACTCACATGAAACTTTTCGACCAATGGTATGTACTTTATCCGGAATAAAAGTTATTTCTTCAAAATTAAGCGATCTGAAACAAAAAGGACGCGCTAATCGCTCTAGATCTGCGCGCGAATCGTTTTTGTCGCACTAGACGATTTTTATGGGTACATGTATTATTTATTGTTAATATATATTATTATTTATTATGTACTATTATTTACTATATATTTATCATTATTTATACGTTTATTATAATTGTTTTGGGTTATAATTAAATATTCCCTCGTATGGTGCCTTAACGTACCACTTAATGTAACATGTTATGTACTTCCGTTCCAAGGCAGGTAAATCTTACAAGGAGGAAACCAGCCAGTACAGTTTGTACATCGGTAACTTATTCATAATAATAAGGCCATTCTAATGTAAGTATTTACTATTTTAAGTACCTTGAATTAGGTCTAAATTGTAATTAACGTAATATTGAGGTAAATAACCCTGTTGATAGTATTTGACGTTAGGCCTCATTTATTTGTTTATTGTGTATATAGGCCCCTAATAATTTTGTTCTCTTTTCAGTTACCAAATAAAATAGAAAATTATATTTGATATAATATGACTGGCTTAGTTGTACAAGTATGCATAAAGTCAGTATATGTTTCTACAATATTCTAATGCCAACTTGAAAGGAGAAAATGGATTTCTAACTGAACTCACTGAACATTCACAGCTGTACAGTATTGAATGAACATTTATACTTAAACATATTATAACATATATAACATTTATATTTAAACAAATCTTTGGCAGCAAACTACAGTGTGCAGCAGGTAAGAAACTCGACTTTTTCACAAAACTGATTCTTCAAGGTAATACAGACATCAAGGTAAAAGTCAGTTTGTACAATAGACCACTTGCTGAAGTAAATTTCTATCATTATATAATGTAAATAATTGTGCAGACTATTGTAGGAGAATACATAAATATTAAATATTATCTAACAAATGTTACAAAAACACGTTCAAGGTGTGTCATAAACTGTGTATAATATCTACAGAAGTGATGAATCATGGATAAATACCTAATGGATATTGGCCTGAAGACGAATCAAATTCAATAAGTTTTTAATAAGTAAGTTCTGAATAATATACGATCATTTTCTTGCAAGAAGAGATAAATCATTCTCTATCCCCAAAATTACACATCAATTAATATAATTTTTTACCGTCCAAAATATCGAACTGATTCGCTATACGTCTTACAATCTTGATTTGGCAACTCATGAGTTTTTTAAATTCTGGTATATTAAAAACAAATTACCTGCACAACGATTTTCGAAAGTTAAAAAAGATATGGATATGTTTAAACTTGTGTTTTGGAGTTACGTTAACAGTAACCCACGAAACCTTAATTTAAAAAGCCGTCTTTATTATTTTATTATTTTATATTCCTTATTCCTAGTATTAATTATCATTAAGTTACTTGAATTTCTATATATTTTTTGTAAAACTCCGTACTAAAGTCAACAATTTATATGAATTTAGTGAATATACTAATGTGATAATATTTTTATTTTAATAATTTTAAGACATTTAAAACCTGTAAATTCACAACTAATATAAATCTGTCTCAAACAAACAAAAAATAATCAAAACACCTATTATTAATTATTGACTAACCATTCACCCATTATAGATTTTAAATAAGCATTTGCATATTTGTTAGAATATCTAATATTATAATTTTAAACAAAACGAAGCCTGAAGATTATTTGTATAAATTATATAAATTTTCTTATATAGTTCATAGTTCACGAAACCAGTTTATTGTTTTTGATCAAAAGCCTCATAGATTTCATTATAACGTTATAATGTTTGAAATTATGTTTAAATGCAATATTTGCCAGTTGGCAATATTTCAATATCTATCAGTTATTTAACAGATTTTTGTCATGGAAGCTCGAAGTTTGGACAACTCCTGGACTGAAGTAACAATTATTTAGAAATGTTTTTTAGATCTAAACACATGGCCTACCCTATATTTAAATGCCTTTGTCTAACCCATTCCGTCAACAATCGAGATCGATGCGATAGCAAAAACTCTAGCCCCGAGCAAGCCTTATTATAATAAGTGTTATCATCCCCTCTTAGTATTATTAATGAATATTAATAATGCTCTTCAGGCTTCTACAAGCCACCTCGCCAAAACCTTCTTAAGAGATCAAATTACGGCAGCCCACTCGATTGACAATTGGTCCTGACAATGTCGAAATCTTGAAATTTCATCTTGGCCGTCTTTGATTCACCCCTTGTCCTCGTCCTGATTAAATTAAATCGAATTAAATCCAATATAGGACCCTAAACAACACTTTATTCGACTTAATAGCGCGCCAACAATGACTTTTTGACTTTTCTAATTAAGATAAGTACGAGGAAATTCGGAAGAGTTGCTAGAGGACGATTATAGGCGGAACAATTATTCCCAATAGTGTTGTGAAAGTTGACGCGGGAAGAAAAATGACAGGGGATTACGGGTCATTTGGTTTATCGGTTGGCAATTTTTTTTTGGGTCGAAATGTCGTTAAAGTTGGACAGGGCGGTGATGATGAAGTTTACTGTACGAGTTATTAATAAAACATTTAACATGATCGTATAAAATTCGTTTAAACTTTTGAGGCTATAAAAAGTTATTAGATATTTCATTAAAATTATGAAGCATAGTTTACGTTAAACTTTGTTATTAAAGTACAGAAGAAACAAATAATCATGAACGCCATAATTTTTGACATTATATAAATGCGGGGGATATATTGAAATTATCAATTTTAATATCCCAGACCGCATATATATTGATAATGAATAATAATGAATAATTTTAAAGTCTTTTTTTTACCAACGAAGGCTTATCTGGGCTGGACCTAATGTTTAACGTGGGCTCCGAACCATGGTCCTCGCATTAACCTTACCAACTGGCGAGTGACCAACTTAGAAATCATCACAGAAGACAGACCGTTGTGACCCAGCCTGGTTACTGACGTGTTTGGGATCATTTTTCCTTTTCGGATTTTGCACTCTTGCCTAGGATATTCACAAATATTAAAAAATCACAAACATAAATTCTCGATTATCGCTATAGTAGGTGGACAGTCCTGTCGCCTTTACCACTGCGCCAACCAAGCCGGCCCATTGTATTATTTAATAATACTGTGTGGAATTTTTTTTGTTATATAACCTTAAATATAACGGCTTTATTGTTAATTTGTACCGGCTGAATACAAAAAATTAAACGGATTTTTTGTAACACTTTAACCACCATTGTAAAATATGATAAAATAAAGTACTATAAATAAATAGAGACAGTATAAAATTTTAAGTTTTTCAAATTTTATCTGATCTAACATGGATAAGACGAATCTCGGTGAAGTTAAGGTTAGCTAAGTAGCACTAAAGTGGTGTAGTGATTGATAACTTTTCATAACTAAATAATCATTAAATATTTTTTATATCCAAATCTAAATGATGTCACAATGATTTTCTCCATCATTAGGTTTTTTACCCTAACAAATAATTCCAGATTAAATGTTCAACTTATAGTTGAGGTTTTGTATTTTTGTGTTGAGGTGTATTTTTGCAGTATTATACAATTAATAAATCTAAAATGAAAATATAAATCCCAAAGGCTACAAATCCACATGAAAAATAAAATATATTATTATACAAGTATATTATCATGCCTAACTAACAAAACATTAGGAAGAACGTTATGAGCTTATGGTTAAAAATGTTAAACTCATACTGCTGAAAAGTTAAAAACGACGCGTATGTTTTATTTGTTTTAAGATTTAAATGTTATTTTATGAAAAAATAATTTGACAACTGTTTATTCTTACCTATTGTAACTAGCACAATTGCAATTTGTTGAAAATATACACTCATTAAAATAACTAAGATAGTTGAAACAGCCGTTGTTCATACTAACGTGAGTTTTGTTATGGTAAAGTTAACTTTGCTGCTATTTTTTTTACTATTTAGTTAACATGATATAGATTTATACATATGATATACTTCAATCTTAGCATGTTAGGTATTGAGATGTTTGAAGTTAACTTAAATTTTAATTTTGTTTATAAAATTTGTTAAAAAATATTGTGATATTATATTTTGGCCGCCAACTAAATATGTATCTCGAACATTGGCAAATATCATATTAATTTTATCTTGGACTATTTTCTAAATTCTTTAATAATTGACAATCCAAGCCAATCTAGCATGCCCTGCTGACAATAAATAGAGAGAGAAAAGGGTTGGTAACATATGATTTTAAATCATACAATAATTTGATTGGTTGTTGATTTTTGTTGTAAATTTATATATTATTTAATAAACATTTACCTATGAAAGAAGTATTTTGTGAATCAAAATGTCTAAATCAAGAGGGTATTTTCATGAAGTCGATCCAATATTGCTTCTAAAATATAAAATAATTATGACCTGATTACTATTGAGTGCTGAATTGTACTCCGACCATTTTTTACTTTAAAAAGAGAAGAAAGAAATTTTATTTCAGAAAAATCTATACAATATGTATCAAACAAAATATTCTAAATCATTTTCCACAATTTTTTCCTTTTTGCTTGACAACTTGGCAGTTCGTATGACAACCATTTTCTTAGACAAACTTTTGTAGATTGTTCATGTTGCTGACATGTTAACATCTGAAAATAGTTTATTTATCAAGTGTTAAACTGTTTCAATCTTCTTTGAGAATTTCAATTGGCGTCTAGTCCAATAGGTTTTGCAATTCATTGCCTTCAAACTGTTTTGGTTCTTCCAGCCGTTCTTTATCATTGAGATGAAAATTACCGCTCTTAGATTGTTGAAACCATATCCTACTATTGGGACACGTCGAGTTAGCATCACTATGTGTTTCTAAAAGTGTTTCATGGGCTTTGGCTGTAGGTCTATTGAAACCAAATAGCAAAAGTAAAAAATGCTGAAAATGTAATTTTAAGAGTTCCATGTCTAATGGTTGTATATACCGAATGACTCAATAATACTAAATGGAGAACATACATTAAACTTATAAATATTAATTTTATATAGAAAAATGTTAAAAACATCGAATCTGATAGTTGGATCATTTGGTTACGTTAATACTTGATCACCAATATATTATGATTAAAATACGTGCAAATAACTTGTTGAGCTGTTAAAGGGAGAAAACAATATTGCAAATAAATTCTAATTTATTTTATCTCTTCTTTGAATAAATTAATGCACATTGACGACTTTTTTATTTATATTAATAATATATACGTAAAATATAAAAATATATATATTTAAATATGTTAAATCGATACGTAACGCTGAAAATAATTATTAATTGGATGGAAATGACGTACTGTCTATCTGGTTTAGGATAGCGATTCCGTAATCGGACCCAATTATTACCCAGACCCAGATATTATACACACGATAAGAATTTTACTGTTCTTGCTTCATTCTCTGACTTGACTATATTTGATGATTTTCTTCATACCTTAAAAATTGACCGTTCTTATTCTCCACACTTCTTGACTGTTCTTAATTTTCTGTTGTTCTAAATTCTGTCTAATTCTGTTATTAGTTTAGTGAGAGCTACGTTTTTTATCAGTTCCAATACCTTTCACCCGCCGTTTACAGCTGGAACATGTACCTGCGTAGTCTGAAGCACTTGACAAGGAGCCGATGTGACAGGTCTCTTGTTAGCTATGTGGTTGCCGTGTTCCGTGGTATGCTTCTATACAAATAATTATGATATGTAAATAATTATAACTGCGCCGCAACATATCTAATATATACCGTTAATATAGGAAACATATACAAATTACAGAAACAAAAGACGGTGCTGATAATGCTTTTTGTGGTAGTTTTGGAACATTGGCATATATGTCTTTAAAGAAAGGCAAAATTTTCTTGATCAGAACAGGTTCTTCTGCATATATATTAATCATATTACGAGGGTCACTATTTATATTTCGGGAATTGGCAACACTGTTGTCATGTGAGTCCATCTGACAATTCCATCGTAAAGTTTGACATGTTTGACGATATACGTACTCAGAACATTTTGTCGCAGGGATGCCATTAGTTTATTTTATATTTAGTTAAAAATTTCGTCTTAGCAAAATAATGGAACTGAATCGTGAATATTTTCTTGCAATGATTTTTTACGATTTTCGACGTGCATTATCACAACAAGAGTGCATCAATCAACTTAATTTGACTTTTGGTGATGAAGCTCCATCAAAAGCCACCGTGTGCCGCCGGTTTAGGGAATTCAACCGTGGTCGTAGTTCGCTGTCCGACGAGTTTCGTAAAGGTCGTCCAAAATTGGCTGTTGTGCCAGAAAACATCGATGCTGTGTGCGAAATGATTAAGCAAAATCGTCATGTGACCTATTGTGAGATTGAGTTCCACCAGTGTATATGCGATTTTATATGAACGTTTAGCTGTGCGAGAGTTATGTTCGCGTTGGATCTCACTTAATTTGACAATCGCTCAAAAAAAGGCTCGTGGCGATTGGTGCAAAGAAATGCTTAAAAAATTCAAACGCGGTGCTTCGAAAAACATTTATAAAAACGTTACAGATGACGAATCATGGATATGTTCGTATGAGGCCGAAAGTAAGTGGCAGTCGACTGTATGGGTGTTCCGAGATGAACCAAATCCATCAAAAGTTGTTCGCGCATGGAACACTTCAAAGAAAATGGTGGCCTGTTTCTTCGGGAAAACTGGTTATATTGCAATAGCGCCTCTAGAGGATCGTAGAACAGTAAATTCTGATTGGTATACAAACATATATTTGCCAGAAGTTTTCGGTGAAATAAAGAAAACAAACAAGAGACGCCGGATTGTTCTTAATCATGACAATGCGAACTCTCACACATCGGCTCAAACAAGAGACTATTTGAGCACTCAAAAGATCGAATTGATGGGAGTCATCCACCATACAGCCCTGATTTGTCATCCAATGATTTCTTTTTGTTCAAAAATCGTGTTTCGGAATGGAATAAATGCATTGAAAATTGGTTTAAGCGTATGCAAAAGTATATCGATCATCCTGGCGAGTACTTAAAAAAACAATAAAAATATATTCGCAGCTTAACTATTTGTTTTTTTTATTCCCGAAATAAAAATAGTGACCTTTGTAGTAAAATTAATTTTATTCTTTTATAATATTAATTTCTTACTTAAAATAATATTTTGAGTTTAAAAATTTAGACGTAGGCTGCACTTCATTTAAATATACATAATATCCTGCTTTTATGTATATAGTATGCGGCCCTGCGAAACCCTGTTCCTCCACTAACAAACTAACAAACGAAGTTTACCTCGCATGACGCTTTTCGTTTAAGCAAATTCTGAATCATTTAAATGTAAATTTCGCCAGACTTTAACGTTCGACCCCCTGGGGCGAATATAGGATGTATGAGATATTCCCTATTGATACAAATCAAAATACGCACCAATAAAAGAATATTTCGATACGTATTTCATCGTTCTTTGCACGAACCATCGACCGACCATAATCCATAGCTTTATGCGGGAAGTTTTCTCGACGTATCGATTCCTAGAAACGGTTTTTTTTTCGTCAAGCTCTCTGTAAATCCTTTGTATCATGTATGGAATATGTATATAATCAGACAGAAAAAAGAAGACTCACCTTGTTGCCCTCAAACGTACCTCAAAATTAATTCGACTGACGTAAATGGTGGAAAATATATATCAAGAATATTTTTGAAGCTTCCATCTTTTCTTATTATTTTTCTGACTTGAAGATGATATTAAGTTTGGTATTTAATCAAAAAGGTATTTAGTGGCGTTATTACTTAGTAATGTGTTAATGAATACCGTTAATGTGAATACATCGTCTATTCAATACAACAGTGAACTAACGCCATCAAGATGTTTAATGTACTGCCAATCGCAATTTGCAAATTGGTTTCAAAATCATATAATATTTTCTATCTTAATTTACTATAGTTAAAATAGACACTATGCTGTCTTATATATTCGAATCAAATGTTTATAAAAATCTTCAAAACATTAATGATAATGATTGCACGTTATAAATTGCAAAACATTATTTTGGCGCTTTGCTTGTTGCTGAGGTTTTTATTGGAGATATTTTTAGCATGTTACAACTGCATTGAATGTTGAATAATGAGTGACACTGTGACTAAAAAATCTGAAAAAAATTAAGATCACCTTAATGTTAGATTTATCACAGATAAGATTTATGAAATGTATTAAAAATGAGTTTTTTCAATATAAACATAATTTAATAAAATTATTTCAGAGAAAACTGTTAGTCTGCCAAGTATCTATAGGAAAGTTAAAGATATGCAACACTTTGAGAGATTTAGAAGTACCTTTTGTACATTGTTGGGAATTTAAATGTTGTAAATATTTAAAATTATACGATAATATCAGGGAAAACTTCAATTTCTTCAATTTGTATATACAGATGAATATTTAAAAAATGAACATTTGGTCACTCAAGGCAAGATGATAATAAAAATATCACAAAACTTGACGAAAAGAGCTTATAATGTTATGACGTTATAACAACATTTGATTAGGTCATATTAGTCATAAAATGTAGTAATAATTCATTTCAGGTATATTGTTCTTCGTGGTGGAAATTAGAATGATTTTATTCTTGGTGTGTTAGTGCTATTCTGCAAGAGAAATGAGCCATCAGTTTTTGTTATGGACAATACAGCAATGCCATAATACACTGGTGAGAAAATGCGAACAAGTGAATTGACAAAGGCTGTAATTAAGGAATCCTTTGCAATACATAAATTGAATTTTGGAGAAACTAACAGGTCAACTGAAATGTCCCCGGTCTGACACATAGATGGCGCTATTAGAATTAAATACATATGTTTTTTTAGTTAGCCCTAACCCTCGAAAGATGCGTGTGAAAATTTGGCAGCTGTCGGATCATTAGTTTGTGAATTATAACATTTTGAGTTAAGCAACTTTAGTTATTGTGAAAAAAATGGATAAAAAAGAATTTGGCGTGTTGATAAAATATTGCTTTTTGAAGGGAAAAAATACAGTTGAAGCAAAAACAGGAAAATCAAACAACAAGGATTGGTATGCTAAGTTTAGACGTGGTGAAATGAACACCAAAGACGGTGAACGCAGTGGACGCCCAAAAGGGTTTGTTACCGACGAAAATGTTTAAAAAATCCACAAAATGATTTTGAATGACCATAAATTGAAATTGAATGAAATTGTATCATATCATTCACAAATATTTGGCTATGAGAAAGCTATGTGCAAAGTAGGTGCCGCGCAAGCTCACTTTTGACCAAAAATAACGACGAGTTGATGATTCGGAGCAGTGTTTGAATATGATCAAGCATAATAAACTCGAGTTTTTGCGTCGACATGTGACAACGCATGAAACATGGTTTCATCATTTCACTCCGTAGTCCAATCGACGGTCATCCGAGTGGACTGCCCACGACAAACCCGCTACAAAGCGTGGGAAAAGGTAACAGTCTGCTGACAAGGTTATGACGTGTGTATTTTAGGATGCACATGGAATAATTTTCATTGAAATACCTTGAAAAATGAAGGACCATGGCCAGCGAATATTACACAGCGTTATTGGACAGTTTGAAGGTCGAAATCGACGAAAACGGCTGCATTGGAAGAAAAAGAATGTGCCGTTTCACCAAGATAATGCACCGTGTCACAAGTCAGTGAAAACGATGGCAAAAATCCATAAATTGGGCTTCGAATTACTTCCTTGTCCACCGTATTTTCTAGATCTGGTCCCCAGCGACTATTTCCTGTTCTCAGATCTCAAAAGAATGCTTGCTGGGAAGAAATTTTTGTCGAATGAAGAATATGACAAATCGTATAATTTGGAGGGTCGCTATAATCAGTGTATCAATCTTGAAGGGAATTATGTTGTATAAAAGAAATTAATTTTATCAAAAAAATGTGTTTCACTATGATAGACCGGGGACTTTTCAATTCACTTGTTATGTTGAATACGCTTACGAATTTCTCTAGATGCTCCAGGCAATTTTAAAAATATTTTGATATTCTATAGAAGCGCCATTGTTGCCATATATGAAGCGCCTTCGTGAATATATCTCAATTAAATTCCTCTCGACCAATCAATTTTTTCAAGTAGATTCTGATTTATAGATTTTTGGATTTGATTTATAGACGTTGAAATCTTTAAATATATTTATTTATAAAGAATTTTATCTCTGCATGTTTTTTCCATTTTTTAAAATACACTGACTCTTTAACAAGTATGAAGTGGCAAATCAAAGTAAATCTTATGTATATCTCTACAAAATACGATGCTTTTTTAAACATTATATTTAATGTTTCCTTTCTGATAGCTATGATTTTGGTGGTATAAAAATATTGCTCAACGTAGTCTTCGAACCACGGTTCTCGGTAGTGACTGCCTAAGAGACTATCCCAGAAGACATCCGGTCTTACATAGCCTGGTTGGTGGTGTGACTAGAATAGTTTTCTTTCTAGGATTTTTGTCTTTATGCTTATTTAAGTTTAATGCCCTAATGGCTTCGAACATGAAACTCTCGCAGCTGGAAGAGCATTGTCCAGTTACCTGGATAGTTCTTGTGTTAAACAGATCGACCTCCATAGAAATATTGAATTAAGGAAATATATTTGAAGACACTAGCTTAAATTAGTTATAGATGAATTCAAATTTTAAAAAACCTTCTTAATTATTTAGTTAGGTTAGTTAAAATCGCACGTTTCTCTGTTATAATATATTTACTGTGAATTATTACACATTTTATTAGGTTTACGTGTAAGATATGACGTTTTTCAAGTTTTGTTTTTTTGATCCTATGGATTAAAAGCTTCAAGGAATTGTTAACTTTATCAAAATAAACGTACACTAATAGAAAAATATATTAATCCGCTATTATTGGTATTTATATAAATTATAACATACATAATATTTGTGTTACTAAGATTAAACGTTATGTTTGTTTTAAATTTTAGTACTGACTTTTTGCACTTTTTATGTGTTGCGAATATTATCCATTATCCACGTTGCAGTAATATGTCCAGGTCAATAACATATTAAACATCATAATAAAATGAAATTTAGTCTTTGATAAATGTTATTAGGTTAAGTTTACAATATTTGTTATTATAATGAACACATATATTAACATACGTATGATTTAGAAACATTAGCTATTATAAAGTTTAGTTTATAAAATAAATACGTATATTGAAACAAACCTTATTTCTAAAATATTAGTGAAAATTTGGACATTTAATAAAAAAATACAAAGGAAACATTTTGAGCTTCTCAGGAACAAATGTCTAAACTAACTGAACTATTCAAAGAATTGTAAATATTCCTGTATTCCATATTTTAAATATTTAGTTCAGAATTATTATTGTACACACCTTAATAATTTATCAAACAGAGGTTTAAAAAAAGTGTTCTATTCTAATGTTAATAAAACCCTGAAGTCTGGTGTATTATAGTATCGATTCCACCTTCAACTGCCAGTTTGACTTTAATGATATTTTGAATTCTATTGTTTTTTACTCAAATTTCCAAAGCTCCATATTTCTCGTGGCCTCAAACTGTAGTAGTCACAGAGTATTGCTGAGTAGGGATGCCGAAAAAATTTCGATATATAAATATATTTGGCCGATATTTTTTCACGGACATATCGATATTTTTTTTCAGTTAATTTTCGAATTTTTCTTTAAAAAATGAAAGATATTTCTTAGACATCATAAAGAACATTATAAAATTGGTACTTAATTTTAAATATTTATTGTATTATGATACTTAGCGCTTGCAATTCACGGACTATATGTGTTTTTTAAAGCATGAAAGTTTGCTAATTGCAATAGCTTATGGCCTGGGTTCCTCCAATCTACCTATTGCGACTTTACAACGTCAATCTATTTTCTTCTCTTGATAATATGTTTCTTTTCCAGGTATGTAAGTTGACTCAGGTTAATTGAATGGACTAGAAAGAAAGTGATATAATGAGGAATTCTTATGATTTCATCAAAATCCTATCTACTTCAGCTGTTATAAAATATGTAGCTTTTTTAGTAGACATCAATTTATATTAGCTTCAATCACCGGACATTGACAAATTAAGCCAGTGTATCCTCTTCTTAGAATTCCTTTGTAGACAAAATAGTTTCTTCCCATTTCTGTCCTTTAGGTCTCGTGGAGTCCCTTTTTACATTTCCATTAACTTTAGTAACAAGAAGATACCGATCTAAATTGTCATTATGCAACAAACTGTTCCTTTATAAAATGCTGTCGCATTATGGTGATGTATAAGAAAATTTAAGGTTAGTGCAATCTGTAATAAACAGCTTCAGTTTTATGTAATATCTACAAAACTAGGAACAAGAATGGACAAACGCAACTAAACGTTTCAACGCTTTGAATTTGTCTTAATATATTAAAGTTAGAACTAAATAGATTATTAGGGTTGATAAATTAGTTTTATAGCATTTTAAATACATTTCTAGCAACATTATATAATATACAATGGAATTGAAATATTGTGATATTTACAAAAATCCATGTTTCTTAGTTTGGTTCCAACTGGACAAAACATAACGTAACTATCGAAAACATCTATTAAATTTTGCAGAAGGAGTAACAATCTATGGGTTAATCTTGGTTTAAGATAATACTCTTTACAATCAGTCGGTTATTCTCTTGAATATAGAAAATCATTTTTAAATAAGTATTAGTCATCGTTCACATGAGAATTGATTTTTGCCTGTTCTGTTAAAGGCCTTTTGCTACAAAAACACAACAAAAACTTAGAAACTATCTGAAAACCTCTTTTTGAGTCCATATTCAGCTTCCAAATTTACCCAAAGTGAGCGCCAGCCAGTCGAGAAGAGAGTGAAAATTAATAAAAATGGTAACTGCATACTTTCAACATCTGATATATTACACAACTACGATTGATATTGGTCTATAGACTACTGTCTCCTTTTTATAGTTTAGGAAAAGTTATCACTCTCCTCTGTGCTGATGGTACCCTGCCTGATCGCAAAATTTGTGTGACCAGAATGTGCTCATCTGTGATCTCACTCATCATATGCCGTCACTTAATCGACTCTAAAGATCTTACCAGAATATGTGTATATATGTGATGTGTTTATTAACAGTAGAACAAAAATACGTTTGAGAATCACTTTAAAATTGTTGTTTATAATTTATTATTATTATTATATTTATATATTTTTTTATTTATTATTGATTATTATGGACGAAACTTGGTTTGGGTCTACAATATAAAGGGATTTTTATTAACCGAAAATAACGTGATAACTACAGTGAAGATTCTTTTTTTCTAGAATGATCAACCAGGGCCAAATGGCCTTTTGCTGATGTCGCTTCGCGTTTAGGAAAATTAGGTTTTGCGGGCGACAAAGACCCTAGGATACGACTGGGATTCCTGTATGTGGTTTAACTACCAAGGTTTATTGAGGGGTAGTAATTTGATCAACCTATATCCATGTTGCAAGGCGTTAAGAGAAAATCTCACATGGCCCGGGTATGAACCATGATTTTTTTGGATTGGAACACTTGGATCTGCTCCGTAGAGGTAGATTGGGCCGACCAGCATTTTATACAGAGTCGCTTTCTGGCGGATTGGAAGTTTACTTTTTCAGCAGAGGAGAGGGAATAGTAGGTTGTATACGCCATTTTCTTTGCAAATAGCATGCTGAATCCATTTCTGGCTGCACGGAGAATTAGAAGACCGAGGTATAATACCTTCTGGAGCAAGGGTATAAGGATTTTTTCAATTTGGAGACCGTAGGCACTGGCTCCTTCTGGCGATGGAACAGTATAGTTTGAGTTTTGCTCGGGTTAATCTGCAGTCGCCAGAATTTATACCACGCAATCGCTTGGTTGTAACCTGTAACGTTTATATGGTGAAGAAAGTTGTGTCGCGTGCATAAAATGCTGTGTTTGATTGCTTGGGGAGTGGCAAATCAGTCATTTACAGGTTGAGCAGAGCTGGGGCTAGTAGAGCACTTTGTGGGAGTCCTACAGATATTTGTTTCCGAGAGAAAACTGTCTCGCCAATCTTTACGTGAATAGATTCTGTATCTTCCAAGTATAAGTGGATTAGGGAAATTAAGACATCCGGCAGGTAAAACTGTTTTGCTCTGAAGATTAAAGCATTGTGCCACACTTGGTCGAAGGATTGGAGAAAGATGACTCCAGTTTTGCGAGCTTATATGAGTGGGAGCAGCTTGATGAAGCTTGAATTTTTGGCACGGAAACCGAATTGTTCATTAAGGATTATGTGATGCGCCCCAGTGAAGCTGTTTTTAGCGTATAATAAAGCTTTTTAGCCAAGTTAAACTGTCAACTAATTGGACTGATGGACCTATACTCGGAAGAGTTCGACTTGGGTTTTTCTAATACAGAAGTATTTTACAGGGCTTTCCAAAAAAAATCACAGCATTGATGTATAAATTGGAGGTTCGCCGGTATATATATATTGAAGTTGGAGGAAATTATACTGAAAATTTTAATTAAACTTATAAATCTGTTTTCCGCTGTGTTTAGTTTCAACGAAATTATTGAACATATAATCAGACATCTGAAAACCATGAATTATTTAAAATAAAACGTGAAATCGTACAGTTAACTCACTATTTGTTTAAACTAAAATGCGTTATCTCCAAAATAAAACAACATAACCATAAATTGCCGTTAAAAACAAGCGAAATTTAGATAACATTCCTGATATCTTGCACGGGGAACGATTGTTAGTGTCGTAACCGGGACATATCGTACTTCGCCGCGATCAAAACTAATCCTCTCTTGCTCCATTGCTTACATAATTGTCGGGGGACCTACATGTCGATGAGTAGTATTAACGACAATTGAATCGTGTTGTATCTCGTGTCAAAGATCGTCGGTTTGTTACCACTTCTGTTTACTGGAGACGGTCGTGCTGCACAATTGTTTTTGTGTTTACTTGAGGATAAGGCCGTTAATTTGTCTCTGTTCCTGATAAACGGGAAATAGGTCGATTGTTCTCATACAACATATGGTTTAATGTCGTTTTTGTGAGTGAAAGTATAACTAAGTAAGTCCCAAAAGCACATTTTAAGTACTAGTTTTCATTTGACTTTCATTTGGCCTGTAAGGTCATGTCGCCCAATAAATATATTTTACAATAAGATAAGATTTAAGGCTTTAGATAAGGTCTTTAATGAAGGAACAATTAAAAACCCTGTGTTTTGCAAAATAATTAGCACGTATTATGTTTAACTATTATTTGATAAGAAGACAACTACAAAAATGCAAAAGTATTAATTTATAAATGCAATATTTAATGTTATTACTGAAGGTTAAACTAAATATTTTATTTCATAACAAGGAAATTAACTATATTACATATTTTATTTATTAAGGATTATTACAATATTTTTATATGTACTGAATTATATATTTCATATATTTTATATCGCATATTTAGTATTTTATTGTAATACATTTACTAATAAATTAATTTTTATCTGTATTATTACTAATTTAAAAAAGTGCGATTTTATATGTTGTATTTAAAATGATTTTTGTAACTAGGAATATTTTATAACTCCCTTTTATATTGATAGATATAATTTGACTTTCAATCAACCTTATGTTATGAAATATATTATTTATACGAGCGATATGAACATCTGACACCCAATATTTCTTATATTTTAATGTTGAACTTAATGTAGAAGATGGTAATATTTTCTTCACTCCGTACTAAAGATCTCTTTTATATACTGTTTAACTGTGTATACAGAAGAGTTATTATCGTAAAATATAGCAAGATTCTTTTTGTAATTGTACCCCAACCATGTATGATATTTTTGTGAAAATAATATAAACAAGACTACTAAGTAAATATTGAGTTCTATTAAGTTTGTCGTTTACATGATCTTTTACAATCTTCTTTAATTCTTTGCTGATGATCCCTTACCATATTCGACTGTGGTGGATGGTATCGTGATTATCGTAGAAAAGACGTTAAACTACTCAGCAGTATTAGTCACAGGCAATTTTAGAAGTCTGCGCGATCACATATTTTTAACTTCCTATATTTTTATTTATATTATTATATTTTAAGCTAACTATTTAATTAAGACTTCGAAAAAGGAGAAGGTTCTATGTTCGGCTATATATATATATATTTATATATATATATATATATATATATATATATATATATATATATATATATATATATATATATATATATATATATATATATATATATACAGCCGAACATAGAACCTGGGGGAAAGGGGTGAAATTGACGGAAATGATTAAAATTCATGAACATGTAAAAAGTTTTCACATATTTTTTTTCTAAAATTATCAGATATTTGTGTATAATCTTATTGCTGAGCTGATGTGACGGAATATCAGAAGTCGTTCACTGCAGAAGCCATTCAGTTTGCTTTATAAGCACTAACTATAGTATATAAGACCTCGTAAAAATATTGTAGAAAACTGCTGCTATGGTGTAGTGGTTAAAGCGTTTAGCTCCCAAACGGAGGTCGCGGGTTCGCTTCCCTGCGAGGTCATTGTGATTTTTTGTTGGTATTTAGTTAGAACATTTGTCAAATCACCTAGGTTAGGTAGCGCAACCCGGGGCTTGAAGCGCTGCTTATTTTCAATCATGGTTTCTTTATTCTCATACGGGCTGCAGATTTACTTGGACATTGTAATATTAAATATAATAACTACGTAATTTATAGAGTAAATATCTGAGAGTAAAAAGAGAACAGTAAAATATTTTTAACAAAAAAATTGATTCTACTTCAAAAAATAATTAACGAACTCAACTAAAAAATAATCATAACATACTTATATATTTAACATAAAAAAAACGTTTTAAAATAAATTATGTAAATAATAATCGTTATAATAATTAAATAAAAATAAACAAAACCTTATTTAACCTATCTACTACACGTATTTTATATTCTACTAGATAGTCACAAATTAGCTTAATACCTATCCAAACTTATTTATCTATTTATAATATTATTTTAACTACTACCAACTGATCAGTTTGAAGCTGGTGTGTGAAAATTAAATTATGCACAAAACAAATTAATATGTTGCTCAGTAAGTATGGTTATTTTTTACTTATTAGTGAGTTCGTTACTTACTTTTTGAAGTCGGTTGTTGTTATAAATAGTTTTGTACTATTGCGACTATTATGTTGATTATGTTGATAATTGCTAGTTTCGAAGACACATAATAAAGCATATCATAAACCAATAATTTACCATTATTTTTAATGGCTCTAATGAATCTCTCAGATATATTATCAAGTAACTTATTTAATATGGCGGATGTAACTTTGGACAAGGAAGGCTGCACTCTTTATTTAAGTGTACTTCTTAATGTTAATATTGAGTCCTTAATATTTAAAATAATGTTTATCATCAAAGTACTTTCTAGCGGTCTTGTTCTTTTTTGCTCCTTGAATTTGTTTGCAATAGAACAACAATAGAAAATATATATAACTGAGCTATGAACTGAATTTAAGGAACTTAAGGATCTCAAAATCTCTTTATGGACTATAATAATATCAATCACAGTAAGATATATTAAATAAACATTTAACTTCATAACAGGGAAATAAAATAGGTCATATAATATTATCTGTATTTTCTGTTTTATCTATATATAGATATTATAGTATTGCGTATCATGATTTAACGAATGATAATATTTGATATATGTAATATTATATAATATATAATACACATACTCAATTCTAAAGATGTTTTTTTATTTAGATCATTAAAATAATTTTATGGAATGGTTGACGGTATATTAAAAATAATTAAAATATTAATTATTGTTTTATACAAAGTTAATGAATTATTACAAGGTCACGCAGATAAGTTGCTATATATGAAAAAACACTTTAACATCAAATATACACTTTTTACTCACCAAGACTTGATAGATTAGTAGTATTATAATCGAAGTTACGGCTTTAATAAATTTAACACTAAAAAGGTATCTTATATATAAAAACTGCAGTTATCATCAACAGCAAAATTGCAGCCATGTTGCAACAGCAGTATGCGGTAGCCGGAAGAAAGAATCAAGAGATTCGTTATAGTTATGATCTTTTCTAAACTTGAAATCTGTAACTACCAACTGTATATTCAGTTGCTTATTACAACAGAGAGATAAAAAAGATAAAACATTCTATATTTACAAATTTCGATAAAATATATTGGATCATGTTTGTGATTTGCCAATTCTATGGCTATATTTTGAGCTATTTACTATTTCATTATTTATGATTTAAATTTTTTTTAATTTAGAAAAAAAAAACGATAGTTACTTTATGGGTACATCTATTATCAGAATATATTTCTTATAGATTTAACTTATTCAAATTTAAATTCTATTAAATGAATAAAATATGATGATATACCAATAATTGTAATGACTTTAATCAAATAACCAGAAATGTTAACATATCTACTTAAATAATAATATAAACTATATTAGCTAAATTCTCTTCTCCGAGCCAAACGAAACAAAATTAGATTGAGCTAGCCTGGTGGCGCAGTGGTAAAGGCGATGAAACGGTCCTCTTACTGTTACGGTAGCCGCGGGTTCGAATCTTGCTGGGACATGGTCGTAAATTTATGTTTGCGATTGTTGAAAATTTGTGAATGTTCTAGGCAAGAGTGCATCCGACAAGGAAAATGATCCCAGTCACGCCAGTAACCAGGCTGGGTAAGACCGGATGTCTTCTGGGATCATTTCTAAAGTTGGTCACTCGTCAGTCGGTAGGCTTAATGCTGAGGACCGTGGTTCGGAGCCCACGTCAAAATGTGGGTCCAGTCCAGATAAACCCATAGTTGGTAAAAGGAGACTTTAAAATATATTTAAAAAACTCATTTGTCGTCAAATATCGACATATTTAAATATGCATGTTCTCAATGGGTTAATAATATAGCACATCTTGTTTATTTATCGTGTTTTAGTACAAATATGATAGCCTCTCCAGTCTTAATCTGATATAAAAGAAATTTTACGTTACATATATTCCTATATATAGTTAAATATAAAATGCATATTAATGCTTTATTTTTGATTATAAAACATTCAATATATAAAACAACCAAAAACAAACATTCATAAATTAAGAACACTAATATTTATATTTATATCAGTAGAAAATTTAATAGGTGTTGTTTAGACAATAGTAGTTGAACGAAGCTATTACAGTGGATGGACAATTTCCTCTATCCTCTATTATTGTTAACTCAATTTCAAATGATTTAGATAATTCTTTAAACTGATATAAAAGAGTTTTTAACTTCAGCAGATTTATATATTAAAATAAATTATATTAAAAATAAAATATACTTAATAAAATAAAAATTACGGTTATTTACTATTTAACCAAACAAAACGTTTAACATCAATGCCTAATAGTAGATATTTTTTAGAAAAAGTGTTATTTATGCCCTTTTTAAATACGCTATGAATTAGTTCCAAAATCTAATATTTATATATGAAATTAATTCTGTATAAAAGCTAACTGATTGTTGCACAATTTGTTGTAAAACAGAGAAAACTCAAAATAAATTTAGTAAATAAATCAAACAAATTATTTGTTGAGAGTTAAACGGTTTAAACCGATTGTTAAAAACAATTCTTAACTTAATTACGAAAACATCCAACATCCACACATTCGTCATTGAAATTATTTAAAATAACATTATTTATCTACGTCGACCTTAACATTAAAAAGTTACTCAATATAATTTCATGGTTCTAGCCGTGTTTGGTTGATTAATTTTTAAGCTACCGTCTGATATTTCGGAGATTAGTTAGTTAACTATGTATTCAACTAAATCGTCGTTTATTTATTTCTCATTATTAAGATACGGTATGTCATTATAAAGTATAACATTTATAGTGATCACTAATAATGGAATGATCGATATTAACGATAAATAAATCGAGTTATATTTCGGGTCAATTTTTCGTATAATTTAATTTAAATGTGTGAGTTATTCAGTTGACTGCTTTCGGGTTAAGTGTGTTTTATTTAGAATAGTATTACAAAGACAATTGGATATTGTTATTTGGAAATACGTTACTTTTAAATCGAGTTTGTATTTAGGTGTTTGTAAAAATTAGTTAAGGTAAGTTTATTTATTGAAAATTTTAATTATGTTTAAATATTATATTTTATATTTATTGTTATTATAATTATAATTAATATTTATTATAGTATGTGTAGTAATAGCAGTTAGTTACAGGTGTTGGAATTTTTACTTATTGGGCGCTTTTTTGAATTACAAAATATTTTCCTTTAACTTATATGAGAAAAATTATATGTTAGAATATTATGCCTTGCTACTTATTACTTTTCGAACATATTTCTATATTTTTATCAAATCGTTTTATCATTCGTTCTCTAAAACAACTACTCGTTTAATGTAACCCATAAGTCGACCAACTTTTGCAGTCTTTGTAGGATGTGGACTATTAGAAGTTTCCACAAATATACAACAGTATTGTCTTGTTAACAAATTGGTAGTCCAAGCGTATTAAGTTTAATTAGTAGCGATCCTCAGTTATGGATTACTCAATTTTATTACGCAGTTTGTTGTACATACACACTTCTAATTCACTATCATATGGAGACTGAATCTGAGATAATATCAGACCCATTAATCTATGTTTGTGCTCATTGTTGGTTCTAGTGCAAAAATTATTTAGATGTTTCTTTGAAGTGGCAGGTCGTGGAATTAATATCCTTAACTTCCCATGACTTCATAATTGAATTGATTGATATGAATTTTCATATAGAAATTATTTCAATTCTTTATTATTGATATTGTTGGCTGCTCTGTTTCAGTCTTGACTTGCCGAATTATTTAACGAAAGCTTGCTTTTGACTTTATCATAATCATAAATAGTGAAGTAAAACTCTCTACAAAAACATTATGAATCAATTCCAACACAATATAATCTAATATTATAATAAAACTATATATCTATGTAGCTATGTAACCTTATAAAAATTAATCAACGATTAATCGAGGTTCGACTAAAATTAAAAAACCAAAAACACATTTTAAAATATAGATGAGCTCAATTTCAATTGAATTTTATATAATATTTAGTGTTGAAGTTTTAATTACTTTTATATTTGTAAAAGTTTAGGAGAGAAAAACATTTCTAATGTGCTACTTTTAGTTTTCTGATTTCTCTTCTATTTTTTCTGATTGATAAACTTAAAGTCGCATATCTCTAGCAACACTCATTCAATGAAGTTTGAAATACTATAGCGCCTTTGAAAATAGATTAGTCTTTAAATAGTCTAAAAATATAGACTATTTAAACTGTTCAATCTAAAGTAATTATAATTTTAAATGAAAGATTTAAGAAGATAATTTTTGTAGTATATAGCGTTTTACTTCCGAAGTAGAAAAATAGTAATGCACGCGAGTGTCAAAATTGGTTTAATCGTCATTGAAAAAATCGAAAAAATTCTTTAAAATAGCAATGGGGATCAACATGTTTCATATATCTTCATCATTACGCTACCGTATGTCGATCATAACTCAGTTTTTAATCATTTGGAAGTTAAAAAATTTGTAAAATCAAGTAAAATTGGGCACATTTTGAAACGGATGATTGAATGAAATGTAGATTAAATACTGCAATTATAAGCAAAAAATATCGTAGTTTAAATTCGAAGAAAGTTCACAAACAACAAAGCCCGCATTGGCCAAGAAACTACTTGGTAGGGTTCGAAAGGAATTATTATTCATCATACGCTGCTTTCGATCCTGATACTATTGGGACTGAGACAGGCAATTGAAAAACGGCCAGAATTGATCAATAGGGAAGATGTAAAGATATTAGTTTTGTTGCTCAGAAATATCATAAATTCTACAGAAACGGTAAAATGGTTTTACTTGATATTGACGTAACAAAAGGCATGGATAAAAACGGAACATATATTATTCAATAGTGTTTGAAATTTATATCAATAATACCAACATATGAAAAACATTCTCAATTTACCAATTAACAACGAAATTTCTTTTTCTTCATACCAAATGAGTGATTCCATAGAGTTGATTCAACACAATAAGCAACTGTTCGTTTATTTTTCTTTTGCCTTACATATTTTTACACATTATACTATAATTTGATATTTCTAATTATGGAAGCTGTTAGTATCCGCCTTTCCATTACATTCTAAGTATATTTTCCTTTCCGTTTCATGAAGTTTTAGATAGAAAATGAAGGTCCCTCTTTATATTCCACAGTGAAACGATTTCGGAATCTTTAAACGCAATACGCATATGTTGAAACTGACAGTAATGTGAGAAATTACAAATTCAATATTATAACAGATTCTAACATTTACTTGGTATATTTACCAAAATACTATTAGCGTCATCTATTATATAACGTTACCAATATATTCTGTTTGAAAACAAGGATGTTACTATTTTCTATCTTAGCTCATTGAGTAAATTAAATTAATATCTTATGATGTATAATTTATAAATTTTAACATAAACCGTTAGTTATACGATTACTATGATAATTTTCAGTTTTTAGATAATTTATATATATTTTTTTATTTAACTTATTATGTTTATAATTGATAAATTAACCCCAATAGTCAACCCAATATGTTGTATTGAAGGATTTTTAGTACTATAACAAATAAGATATGTGCTATGTATATTTGAATATCTGAATACTATCGAGAAACAAATCTTATATACAATAGAATAGAATATAGAACAATATAATGTTATCAGCACAATTTGTTAGTAAATAGTGATAGCAAATTTATTTACATACTATGTATGGTTCTGGACATTTTGGTTGAACAATGCTTTGATTTTACGTAGATAGCGCTTAGAGTCAGCTTTCCTGTATCGATTCAAAATCCCTTAATTATTATATTATACTGTTTCTTATGAACACATAAATGCTATTTAATTATATTTAATAATTTATTTATTTTTAAAAATTTTATTAATACATTCTTAATAGTCGTTGCCGAATAACCTACAATTTGTTTATATACTAACTTAAAATCTAGGTCTATATTTGGATCTCACCGATTCGTACTTAGTTTCTATGGATACTGATTACTTTTGTTAAACGAGTCTCTCCAAAGGGCTCTTTGTGATTATCTATACTTTTAATCAACAACTGGTATCTCAAACTCTCTATTCTAATTTATATAATGGTAAAAATATATTTTTACAATATGTTTTTTTATATCCCAAATCCAGTTCTTTTAAAAATTTTTCTTTATAATGGACTCCTTCCAACGGATTCTTTGCATCGAGATTCATTCCAATATACTTAGCCAAAAAGCCTTAGCATTATTGTTATTTGGGATTTTTAGATTCATTGTTATTGATGTATGTTTGATTATATGTAAACTCAATATACACCGAATTACTTTGCTCGTACTTTTTTGTTTATGTAACTAGACTCATCTTACAACACTGTTTTGATCAACTCGATAATATATATTGATTTATAATAAATTATTATTTCAAGTTCTTCTTGTAAGTCTTAATTAGGCATCTTGTTATATAGCTAATTACGAAGTACGTAAGATATATTTAGAAAAACACGATATAATATGACAAACATTAATAAGCAAAAACAAAACAATCTAAATTAATGTCATATAAGGTCAAATATCGATATGAATATCAGCTGTATATAGCAACTAATATAATTAAAGTCAGTACTGATCAATCAATAGAACTATATATGGTTTTGACGATAAATAGATATTAAAATGTTATATAATATACAATATATAACAGAAATAGTATAGAAAGTAATATAAATATACATATATATATATATATATATATATGTATATAATGTAAATATGTATATATATATATATATATATATATATATATATATATTAAAATACTACTGGTGCGAAAATTAGTAATATATGTTCTTTTCTTGGGTTATATTTTCATTTAAAGATTTCATTTAAGTAAAAAGTTTTTTTTTATTTCTTGAAAAATACAATGATGGCTTGCAAACTTTCTAAACAAACGTTTTACCTGCTACCTGCTGTTTATTCTTTTTATTAAAATTGAATGGTGCAACGAGTGAGATATCTAGATATAAGCATTCAATTTATTCGGAATAGATGGGAATAGACCTTCAGTGTCGTTTTGTATCTCCGTTCAGCAAGTCTTGAACTTGTTATTATTTCGATATAATTATTTCCTTAAATTAAAGTAGTATTTTAAAGTAAATTAAAATTTTTGTTTTTTAAATGTTTTTTTTTTTGGAATGTTGGGTAACTTCATCGATAAGCATTGATAATTGATCCAAGAACATTATAGTGCCACCCAATAGCCACAGTCAATAGTAATTAATATTTTTGATTTTAGTTCAAGTTAGTGATATCTTCCAACTAATTAGTACAATTGTTTAATTATGAGTCTGGTTTTCTTAGCTATATTTAGTCGGATTCTTCATCACACACGCTTTTTTGTAAGTGGATTAATGTGGAAGATGCAAATATGTCATATTCTGGTATGGACTCTTGCTGCCGTGCGTAAGGGCCATTCATTTTAAGGCTATCTAAATGGTGAGAGATCAAGATGGGTTTGATCTGTTTCCTAATAGCAAGTTGTATTTTCTTTCTTTGGCAATCGTTTTACAGTTTGAACAAAAGTTTCGCAGCTGAAGCTGTAAGGGTACTAAAGGGGGATTGGAGGTGCTCAAAGACCGTTAGCTATCAACTATTCCAAGAAAGAAACATTCAAGCTTTGAAAACCACCCCTAATCCGTAGATTCCTGGTACAGGCATCATGGTTCATGGTGTATTAACATAGTCTACTGGAATTTGGACAAAGGCTTGCAGTTGAGAGTGAACGGCCACCAAAGGCTGATTGTAGTAAGTGAGTTTCTTAGCCCGTAGACTATTGGAGTTATCAAAACCTGGATATTGTTTCTATAGAGGGACACCATGAAAACTTGAATTGAAATAGTGCCATTTCGAAAATCTTTAAAGGCAAACGATAGTCAAAAACAATTTTGCAACTATAAGCTATTCAGACTAGATAACAACCACGTAAATTCATGTGGTCGTTTCTATTAGGAGGGAGGTGTTATATACTGTTACTGACTTGATTATCGCTGTCGTAAACAAAGGCCATCTGTCTTAAGAATACCTCAATGGTGAACAAGTTAGATGGGTTTGATATGTTTTCTAACAGATAAAAACACTCATTGTCGCTTTGTATAGCCATCCAAGTCGTCTCGTCTTTTTTTTTAATAAAATGGTTTTTGAAGCAAATTAATAGATTTTCTGTGTTTACACTTCTGTTGGGTGTGTTAGTATTTTCAAATTTTATAACTTATATAGTTACCGTTAATTATATTTAATTATAACATTAATATACTAAATTAAGAAATATATAAAAACACTCCATGAAAAATATGTATTACATCCAAACCATAATATTACAAAAGAAAAAAATTGGTTTAACACTGGAAAAAAGTTTTTTAATATCCACCTACCTGCTTACTTAACATAAAAAATTCTGAAACTGAAATGAAAAGCACCCGAAAAATATAAAGAAAAATATATTTAGGTATTATTCTGTTTGTCTTTTATCATCATTTTCGGGCGATAATAATATTTTGTTTTCGTTCTTTTTTTTCAGATACAAAAATGAAGTTGGTACAGTTCATGCTTAATACTGGAAAAATAAGATTGGGCGTAGTAAATGGCGAGAAAATCATCGATTTAAATTCGTACGCCCATTGGGTGCCTAATGATTTGGTGAAGTTTCTACACGAACACGAAAAAGCTTTCGACAAACTCAAGGAGTAAGTAATGTAAAGTTATGTTTTATTCATAAAAACAATTAATCATATGTAATATAGATATAAATTAAAAAATTTTCTTAAACAATATCCCCATGTATACAAGTATTAATAGGTATTTATAGGGATTAAATGAAATAAATGAATTTTTAAATAGTAATAATAGGAAAATATAATCTTTATTCAAACTTCTGAGTTTTCGGGGCCAAAAACAGAGGTGATTTTCACAAAGTTTCTACAGCCTTTACTGTTGCCGTATGTAATATACTTTTTCATATGAATATATTTATAAGTTAGGGCCTCCGCATAACATACATACTTACATGTAACAGTAAGTGGTTGAAAGATAGAAACCGATCAATGGCTTTTGCTATACATAATCTTTCGTCATCTATATGGTTTGATGAGAGCTATATTAATGACTGATACTTTGTTCCAATCTAGAACATATAAAAGTATTATGTTCAATAAAAAAGAAATAGCACCTTGCCCGATTTTTTTCGGCCTATTTTATATTTAGATAGGTTCCCAGCTTTTATTTTTACAAAATATTTGAGTTAATAGTAGAAGAAATAAAGTAGAAATAAGATACAGTAATTATGAAAGGCTTTTCAAAGATGGTCTTAAAAACACAACTTTATTAATAAACCTTACAATAACCAAGAATTAAGTTCAAAACAATTATCACTAATACAATTAATCACTTAAACAACTTATTCGCACTTCAATTGTGAACTATCTTACTGACTACGCCAATTATGAAGGCTGTTTATTCATGAGCAACTAACTGTTTAGACTAACTGATACAAAGCTGACTTTAACTTCGAACTACGAACTCGAACTTAGAACTGCGAAGTCAAATTTAGAACTGAACTGCGATTTGGTTCGTAGGTCTTTTATATGTGGGTTTGTTTATCAATCTGCATTCCATCAATTCCTATTGATATTTACATACGATGTTTATTGACTGGGCACATAACTCTGTGGAAGAATTCAACAAATTTTCAATACATCCTGTCACTGACGTTTCACCTTCATTTTGAGGAAAAAAGTGCTGAGTGATCTTCTTTGTGATGTTGATTTGCTATAAAAGGTGGAACTTCTAGGATCAAGATTATAACTATGAGAAAATACATTAGCCAAACTAGTGGTCTCATAAGCCTTTTCTAATGTTTTCCTTAAAATTAAAAACTTCTATTTTATATCATTATAAAGAAAGACAACAATAAAATTATGGGAAAATATATTTCATATAATAATATATAATATATAATTTAGCAATATAATCTGTTATTGGTCTACTTTATCCATCATTACTTCCCAATTATCAACAGCTATAAAATGCCCTTTAGCTATCTCAAAATGTACCTGTTCTTTGTCGGTGACCCTTTTACCATCATGATTTTTTTAATCTTCAGAAGTATCTAGTTAATTAATTATTTGTTAAGAATGATCTCTTAAGCGCTTAATTATTTAAAACAAATATATACACCTTTAGATATGTTCTTTGAAGAAGCATGTGATCTCATTTTTTGAGTAGCTTCCAAGATTTTAACAATATTTTACAGCTACTGTTGAAGTAGAGAGTATGGTCCCTTACTTGTAAGTGATAGTAAGCGACTTGTCCGACATTACAATGATCGTTGAACCACAATATAGTTATTATAAACGACGTGGTAGACCTATAAATGACATGCTATTGCAGATAAATTAAAATGTCTACATTGATTATTTTCAATCAGTTCAATGTTTTGAAGAAGCATATTTCCTCAGAGTAAAATTTAGCTCTTCCTGGATAATGGTTGAGATGTTTAAATTAATACAAATGATGATCCTTTTTATCTTCAGAGCTTTTACTAATAGCGTTCCATATTCATGATTAACATATTGTTTTCAACACTAAACATTGTAATTTACTACAACCACTAGATTTATAGGGTTAGTGCGTTTTACTGTAACATTTTTTATCAGAACAATTCTAATTCTGCTTCTACTTGGGTAATTTTGTGCTATTGATTATAAATTGTTCAAATTTAATTAATGATCTTAGTATACACTATAATCCCTATTATTCTTATAACTTCAGTAATATTTATTCCAACAAACGCATAGTAAATATATATCTTTGTTTACTTTGTATTTTAATATGAGTATGGAAGAAACATATGTAAAACGTAATAATAGATTTTTCCACCTATAGCACGAAACAAAGTAATAATCCTATTTAGTAATAATTCAATTTGTTTCATGCAGTACAAAGGGATTGACTTTTTCTCATTAACATATGCTTTTTAATTTAATATCAAAAAGCTGCTTCTATAGCTTGTAAAGCAGAAATATGCTTAAATATATAAAATATTTTCAGTGGTACTTAATCACAAAATATTTATAATAAACGTATTATATTGGACAAACTGGGCATGATACACTTGTTACATATATAAAAGGTATTAATTTCCAACAACAAAAAATAATGAGATCCCAAATCAGAGTAAATGATCGATACTATTCGCAATGATCTATACCTAATGAACAGATGAAAACCTTTAGTTTAGTTGGTTGGAGAGGGTCAATGTAATACCAATAAGAGTTGGCCTCCTTGGGGTATTTTCTCTGAGGTCAATTGTTATTAGTATCGTACTGGCTTTCTTATGCATCTTCAATGACAGTGTATGTATATGATATGACCTTTAATTTCTATTTTTTGATTTTTAAGTGGAAACTCAATCAGAAATTAGAAATTATTTTACTTCTTGCTGAATAAGTGTTAACAAATGGTGTTTCTGGAAAATTAAAATTAATTATAAAAAGAGTGATTTTTTATTACGATTTCATGATATCAGATTTATTAGCTGCTGGAATAGGAAACACATATCCAAGTTGTCTTTTAATTAAAAAAAAATGAAGATGTACTTTGTAGGTTTGAAAACACTAATGTTTTTCTTGGCCTAATGTCAGTTTTTATAAGTTTGATGGCTGATTTTGGCGCTATTAGTCGAATCGTCCAGTCACCATCTTCTTGAATGGTAAAGTATATTCGAATTCGCTTTCGTTTGGATCGAAGCTTTATTCTAAATAGTCAGAAAATGGTTCAGCTTTTAATTCATTTCTGCTTGTTTGATTTCCGTCAGGTCCCATCAAGTGAATCTAACTTGAATACATGATCGTTTTGGTTTTTGATTGCTTTTCAGTATGTAAATAATAGTATTTTGTATCGCTTGTTAAATCTAGAAAATAGTTACGAGGGGGAATTAAGTGTTCAGTCAATCATCACTAATTAACTTGGCTATAAAAAATACACCGCAGTTTTGACAAGGAATATATTGGAAGAAATTCGCTGGGAAACCCTCGAGCACCCCCTTGTAGCCTTGACTTATCACCTTGTGATCAATTTTTGTTTACTCTTGAAATAATCACTTAGAGCTTGAAAGCAATGAAGAAGTAGAGGAGTATGTGCGCAATTGATTAACAACTCGCCGTCAAACTTTTTGTATTCAAGGAGAAATATTCAAGCTTCCAAATCGCTGGTAAAAGTCTACAGACTGCAGAGTACGGAGGTGACTACATTGAAATACGTTAAATGTTTAGTTTGTGTATACCACTGATTAATAAATTTGTTATACAAAATTACCGTTTATATTTGATTTCATCTCATATTTATGGACCTGTTCTTAGCTTCCAATGTTGTTTTATCAATTCTTATGTTATATTGTTTAAGCTATATTTATTTTGGGCCTTTTTGTTGTATATTTTCATTATTTTCTATTTTCAGCTACCATCTGCTTAATTTCTCTGGGATAATTATTGCCTTGTATCCTTGCTTATGTTGCCTTATATATATATATATATATATATATATATATATATATATATATATATATATATATATATATATATATATATATAATTCTTCCGTCTGTGTATATTTTACTGAACTTCTCCTAAATAATAGGACCGATTTTGATGGAGCTTTGTGTGTTTTTATATATTCGAGAATGATTTGGATTCACTACTGGACCTGTTAGCTGGCGATTCTTTTTTCCCTTTTAAACAATTATCTCATTCATTATAAAAACATATCACAAAAAAATCACCAATTCGATGTTATGGTGATAGTTGGATGTTGGAAGTGAGATTTTTCGAACTCGAAAACTAGAACCAATCTTGAGAGACGGATTGAAGTTCATGGCATCGAATAGAATCGTCTCATATGCTAGGGACTAAAAATTGACAGAATTTGTAAAGTTGTGTAATTTTTTCTGTTCTTTGTCCAAGAAATTCTCTCTATTTAAGTAATTTTTCTTCTTTACTTTGTACAACAGTTAGTGTAATCCTATTTCTGCCTCAATTAATTGCTATCGCTGTTACTTGACAATTTTCTTGTTTCTTAATAGCGAGAAATACTATGTGGGAAATGTAAAGTAAGCAACATAACAAAATACAAATAAGTATATTTCAATATGAACACAAATGTTTCGATAGTTAGACGATATCGCTGTTGATATCATCAAAGTAACATGTCATCCGTCGGTACACCCCTGTATGAATACTCAATATAATTAAGTATGCCTTATTCAAAAGGGAGGAAATTTTCGATGGATTAATAGACTGGGCTGATATTTCCGTCGGGTATGCATATTTTACACCTTTGGGGAATAATGTATCGTGTCAGGTAACGGAACTAAATATTATTTTTAATTTACGAGCGAAATGTATTTTATGTCGAGACATGTATATACTATATTGATACCGGAGTCCTATTGATTCATATTTGTTGACGTTGATTTATGCACTGTATGTGGTATCGAATATATTAATTATACTTATATATGTCAACGATCGAATTGGCATATTAATAATGGATAGGATTTTAATGCATATTGATCTTTTATTTTTTATTATTTTTCTCAAATCCATTAATTATTATTACTACAAATACTTTTATATTAATATGATAACATTAACAAATGAAATATTACCATTAATCTGTATAATTATTATGTGTAATTTTTACATATTTTTTATAGAACATAAAAAATAAAATTATATTTTAAATTAGAAATTCGAGATAAAATTAAACGCTTGTATAATTTGTAAAGTAGAAATGGGCGTAAATATATAAAATATTTTCATTAGTACTTAAAATCATAAAGTATTTCAAATAGATGCATTATGTTATATTGCTATTACCATATTGGTGCATCGTGAATAAAAATAAAAATTTTCGAAAATTAAAGGTTTGGATTAAATTTGTGTTACCATCAAATATGCGGTTTTTAAAATTATTTAAAAAGCATGACAAACTCTGTGGAAGTGGAAGATATATAAAGGTATCAATTTCCAACAAGTAAAATAATTAATAAGATTCTAAATGTGATTAAATGAACTATTCGATTAATTATTATCACTAGAATTAGAGAGTTAAGCAAATAGAAGCTTACTCTACAATAAAAGAAGCTAAAGCAGGTGTACCACAAGGAAGTGTACTGGGACCAATGCTTTATCTACTTTACACTTGTGATATACCACAAATAGAAAATATCACGATGAGTACATTTGCTGATGATACTGCCATTATAGCTGTCGGAGACAATAGTGAAGAAGCCTAACGAAAATTAAACAGGCAAGTAAGTGACAATATAAATAATTGGACACAAGCTTGGAAAATAAGAATTAATGAAAGTAAATCTGTAGATGTGCAGTTCACCTATAAACAGACCGTACAAGCACCAATAACATTAAATAACACTATCATTCCATATAGCAACAACGCTAAATATCTCGGAATGAATCTCGATGCAAAACTTCGCTGGAATATAAAAAAGAAAAGAAAAGAACTGGAATTGAAATATAGGAAAATTTACTGGCTAGTTGGAAGAAAATCACAATTATCAGTACATAATAAATTGCTATTATATAAGCAAATATGGAAACCTATATGGACATACGGAGTTCAATTATGGGGATGTTCTGTAGAGAGTAACATTAATAAAATACAAGTTTTTCAGAACAAAGACCTAAGAGGTATCGTGGATGCACCCAAATACTATAGGACTGATTACCTACATCGAGACCTTCAGATACCGACAGTCAGTCAAGAAATCAAGAGAATTGCAAGGGGGCATGAGGAAAGACTCCATTCTAATACTAATATTGAAATACTGCAACTTGTGGATACCACCAGAACAGGACACAGACTCAAAAGATTCAAACCATCTGATCTTGTGTAGTGTTGTGTAGTGAGGTTCATATATTAAAAAAAATTCAGCAGTGACATGTATAAACATTATTTCACCAGAGACTGAGTTAGGGCCGATGGGTCCTCCTAGTTATATACCTAGATTTAAGTTAGCATAAAGACAAATTGTAGGTTAGATGGAAACGACTAGTAAAAATGTATTAATTAAATAATAAAAAAAAAACTAAAATTAGAATTGAAATATGAAAACCAAAATTTATAACGAGACAAGATGTTTTAAAGCAGTAAATTTACAATACTACAAGCTGAAAACTATAAATTTTGGTGTCAAAGTTTCATGCTTTGATGAATTTAGACTCAGGTCTCATGTATAACAATAATTTGTAGATCAGCTAGAATTTATCTGAGCAGCCATTTTCAAACACTTGCGCCAAAAAAATGTTGGAATATGGCCTTGCGTTTACCAAATACCATTTAAGTCAACATATAAATAGGTATATTTGAATCAAATACTATATGGATAAGATCGTGAGGCGCACAACGGCATCAAAGCTTACACGGTACTATGAAGTCACTGTAATTTTTTAAATCATATAAATATTTTGAGGGGCTAATTAAGACAAACATTTAAGAGATTTTAAAAAACGAAACTTTTTAACGAAATCATACTCAACTCAACAAATCTGCTCAACAAATATGGTTGTAAATATTGAACTTATAAATAAGAATATGTTTGGCGCATCACTGACTTGACTGAGTTTCTGGCAAAAAAACACTGAAAAATTATGACGTGAGATGAAAAGCCTATTTTTTAGGAAAATCTTAAAATTCAATCGGTACGTTCTAGACAAACCTGCAGATACACGGTAATACATGACTTGAAATGGATAAATGCCTCGGAGCCTGCAAATTTATTTCTATTATTATTGTAAGGGCATTTGAAATATGACAAAAGATAATGAAAAGCAAAGGGCAGCATTTCCAAATTTAAGTCCGCGGTTGTCTATTTTTGTGATCTGTCTCCCAAGGCGCGATTAGTTGTGTAAGGTTCTGTTCTAATTGACATCCAAATACATTCCTAAATTCCTAAAAACTATAAAAATATGAAAGAAATCTAAAAGAGGATCAGTTTTTAACTTCAATTTTCAATATCAAAAGACCCAATTCACTATTGAAGCCGAGAACAATTTGGAGATTCATTTATTAGGCGTTTTAGTTCGACGAAATGACAAACACAGGATATAAGGGAATAATTGTATGGGATTGTCAGCAACAGATACCTTTAGATTATTTTTTTTGCAAATTTGCAATTTTTTTGCTTATTCCTTTAATTTGCAAACTAACGTTCTCCAAAAAGAATATTAATAACGAACAAGAAGATCCTATACCCATCTGCTATAAAAATGAAAACCGAAAAAACTACAGACAAAGACATTTTCGTAGCAGTCTCTTTGCTTCATCAGGTAATAGCAGATCTCATTGTCAGGGTACTAAAGAAACACAACATCAAATATATCTTCAAACAAAGGAAAGATGAAGATTACTACTCCCCATTTATTATGGAAAAGTGTATATAGGAAGAACTATGATCGTGGGATGTACACATATACTGGGGATCAAAGCCAACCCCCAAGATTATTTAAGTGAAATTAATGAGGAAGTGTTGAGATTTGTAAACCCAACAAAATCTTATAAGATTATAAGATATATAATATGAAGAGAACTTTATCATTAGAATTCCTGCATTGAAGATGATGATGAAGTCTGTAATGACATTGCGAAACATTGGCTAGTTTTGAAATAGTAGTTTTGATTCGTAATATAATTTCTGCCAGTATGTGCTAAATATCGCAGTCCTTATAGTCGTTTATGATCTTTTAATTTTTTTTTCAATTTATGATTAATTGCGGACCTATTATGGTAGATAATGGTAGTGCATATTACATTATTTTGTAGATAAATATTTTTTTTTAAATCAATCTTGCATATAAATTTGATGCCTAATAATTTCTTTTGGAACATAGATTATAACTATTTATGTTAGCATCTATTAACATAGCATTTCATTTTCTGCGACATTGTATTTGCATCAAATATTGTGAAATTATCGTATTTATCAACAGTTCTCCAAATTTTTAAAATTTTTTGACTTAAATCAATAATACGGGGACTGTCCACTTTTATGTACTGTAAAATATATTTATTAGTGAAACAATTAATGTTGTAAGTATTTATATGGGTTATTCATATCAAATTATTGAAAGTGGGCTACAGTACGGATGTGGAATTTTAAGATGTCATTGAACCTATTTTATTTCTCGCTCTACATTAATTAATTAGGTTAATTTAAATTTGTATACCAGCTATGATAAAACTACAGAACAATAAAAGCATGGCCTCGTATTAATATTAGAAATAGTATTAATTTTTAATAACAATATAAAAAACGAATAATAAATGTTAAAGAGTATATAATTATAAAAATTGCCAAATAATTTGAATATTTATGATGTATGTTAAGCTATGATTAAAATACAAATGTAGTTTATTTTACAAAAATGTTTGTTACACTTTAGCAACCTAATTAGTTCACAAGCAAGCACTTAATACATCAGTTCAGTGCAATAAAATGCTGTAAGTGCATTAACAGACGGAGGATTCCACATTTATCGATCCAAATCCATCTAAAAAAAATAATTCGCATTCTTTTGTTAAGCTACTGATTTCTACATTGTCTAATGTCCCATGTGGTATATAACAACTCACCAACAGATGAGGAATTAAAATTCTAAGCTATTCTATAACGGTTAATATTTTTGCTATTTTAATTTTAATTTTTGCTGCACTATTTAACAAATGTATTACTTGGAATATTCCATTGGTGATCCGCTAAGATTACTAATTTTATTTATTATTATTTAATAATTATTCAGTATGTGCTTATATAATAGCAATTTGTTATGTACTGATAATTGTGATTTTCTTCCAATTAGCCAATGCATTTTCCTATATTTCAATTTCAGTTCTTTTCTTTTCTTCTTTATATGCTCCTTCCAGCGAAGTTTTGTATCAAGATTCATTCCGAGATATTTAACGTTGTTGCTATATGGAATGATAGTATTATTTAATGTTATTGGTGCTTGTACGGTCTGATTGTAGATGAAATGCACATGCACAGATTTACTTTTGTTAATATTTACTTTCCAAGCTTGTGCCCAATTATTTATATTGTCACCTGCCCATTGTAATTTTCGTGTGGCATCTTCATCATTGCCTCCGACAGCTATAATCTCAGTATCATCATCAAATGCAATATTGTAAATAGTACGCCATTGTAATATTCACCATTTGTGGTATATCACATGTGTAGTGTAGATAAAGCATTGGCCCTGGTACACATCTTTGTGGTACACCTGCTTTAGCTTCTTTTACTGTAGAGTAAGCTTCTTCTTCTTTAACTCTAAACATTCTCGCTGTAATGTATGATTTTAGTAGTTCGGTATATTGTTTTGGAAACATTTTCTGTAGTTTATGAACAAGGCTTTCATGCCAAACCTTATGGAATTCTTGTGCTACATCTAAGAATATGGCTGAGCATACTTTTTTACTTTCGTAGGCTTTTTCAATAACATCTGTTATTTTGTGAACCTGGTCAATTGTTGAATGCCTGTTAATAAACCCAAACTGGTGTGTTGGTATTAGGTTTTTTCTCTCTAATATATGATCCGTTTTATTCCTTTCAGCACAGGTTTTTCAAAAACCTTAGATATTACTGACAGCAGTGATATAGGTCTGTAGGCATTTATTTCGTTTGATGACTTCCCAGGTTTTGGGATTATTATAATTTACGCCATCTTCCAATTGGCTGGGGCATGTTTTAATCTAAATGCTGTATTGATCAAGTTGGTGACTTTTATAATTCCTTTTCTTGGTAGTTTTTGCAGTAATTCTCCTATTATTAAATCATAGCCTGGTGAGTTCCTGGGATTAATGTCAATTTTAATAGCCTTGGTTAGCTCTTTCGGCGAAAATTCAATCATAGAATTTCCATTTTTTATGTTCTGAAAATTATGTTCAATATTAGTTTCGTTAGGTTTGAAAGTTTTTTCTAGATATTCAGCAAATGCTTTTGCTTGTTGGTGATTGTTACATGCCCAATTCCCACATAGGTCTCTTATAGGTGGACTGTGTAGAAATGAGCACTTTAGATATTTCGTGGCTTTAAGATTACTAATAAAACCTGAAGTTAATCATAAGTTAATACCACTAAAATATATAGAAAAGTATTTATAACATTTAGTATTACCTCTAGTGCAATTATGTACTATGTCTCTTAAGTAAGGACTCTAAAGTTAGTTTCTGATCTGGGTTCGCCACACATTAAGCCAAAAGCTGCTGGGGTAAATCTAAACATGTTTTAAACAAAGAGGACCGACAATTCTTCTTATTCTAGAATTTTGTTAATTTATGTTAGGATGAAGTTGTTATCAATATGTCGTGTTTTTCTTTCATATACCTTCCTGTATATACCTTCCGATAAAGCAGACCCATTAATTTGCTTTCTCTACCAAAAATTTAAAATGTAACTTCGCACGATCATACTGTTTTTAATAGTTTTTCCCTAAACTTGCCATAACTGTTTAATAGTTCTGACAACACAGGAATAACCGAGAGTATCCCAAAATTATTAAAAAATTGTTGTGTACAAAGTGCTTAAAATTAACTAGCTTTGGTTAATAATGTTTTAATATATTCACTTTCCGTTTGAATGTCGCTTGAAATATAAAGTAGGGATATCCTGTACAGCGCTGCCAGATTTTGATTTTAAAAATGGCTCGTCCATGGTTGATTTACGTACAACAGAAACGAAAAATAATCTACCGTATAAGAGTTGGACTTGGCAACACGTCGGCCAGAGCCTAAAATATTTACTTATATATTTTGTGTTAACAACCTACTATCCTGGTTGGTTGATTTGGGCGTATTTCGTTACATACATAGATTTTAGACTACGCTTCAGCCATGGTTTGGCAACATTTTCACTAAGCCGATTTATACATAGATAGATTACAAAATATAGTTCTCCAACATATATTCTTAGATAAATACAGGTCACTGACGTTCACATTACCTCATATATTTTTTTAGGGTGGCCGAAGACCCAAGAAACGAGAGCTATCCTTTGAATAAGGTCCATCTACTACCTCCGATCAAGAGACCCGATAAAATTCTGGGTATCGGTCTTAATTATGTGGATTACTGCGACGAAAATAAGTTATCTTATCCCAAGGAGCCGATAGTTTTTAGCAAATTCGCATCCACCATTATTGGACCTTATGATAAAATAAAATATCCAACATGTAGTAAGGTAACCAACTTTAACTAAATGTAATATTTTCATAAAAAATTATCAGGTTAGGCCTTGAATTAAGATTAACAACAATTTAATTAAAATTAAATTTAAGTAGTAGTTTTAACATTTTAATTTTTAAAAAATATCATATTGAATCATGAATATTATTTGATTTAAGATATAAACAAAAAATAATTAGTCTTAATTAAACTGTTATTTTGATGGAAAAACATTTTTCTATAAATTTTATTTCCATTATTGTTGCTATATTAATTTTTTTTTGGTTCGTTATAAGCTATTAATAAATCAGCGTGTTGTTCGTTAAATAACATAAATCCAATCTTATGAAATAGGTAGATTATTAATAATTTAATTAACGTTTTTTTTTGAATTTGGCTTATTTAGTTATTAATTTTGAAAAATTAATATTCAGTCAAATATAAAATAATTAATGAAAAATTATGTAATAAAAACCCTTAATCATATATTTCTGAAAAATAATTTGAACTAAATAATTTAAAAATCAAAATTATTTGTGTTACAAGGTGCCTCAAAAACTTTGAATATGACTTAATTGTGTTTTATACACATTTATTCAATATCTTATACACGTTTTTAGGCTGTTGATTGGGAGGTTGAATTGGTTGTGATTATGGGAAAAGTAGCAAGAAATGTAAAAGCAGAGGAAGCATTCAACTATGTCTTCGGATACACTGCAACTCAAGATCTGACAGCCAAAGACTGGATGACAAGGAATGGTAAACAATAAGAACAATTGTACGTATTAACTTTCTAATTTCATGTTATAAATCGATTTTAGGTGGCCAGTTTCTACTATGTAAAAATATGGATCATTTTTGTCCATTGGGCCCGTATATTGTTACCAAAGACGAACTAAGTGACCCACATAACGTTAACATCAGGACTTGGGTCAATGGAGATCTGAAGCAAAATGGAAACACTCGAAATTTGATTTTTAAAATTGATAAGCTAATAGAACATCTATCAAGGTAACAATAATGTCATGTTTAATTATTAAGTTAGTTGTTAGTATTTAACATTGTCTAGATTAATCATTTTATATAGTCATTATTATATTGGTTAGAATTTCAAGGGTCTATAATCATCAATAAATTTCACTATGGCTAACACTTTGTCAGTAATTATTTGATCTTAGAAGTGTCTAGTATTAAACTTCACTATTTCAAATCTTGTCGTACCCAAATACGGATGTCTCTAAAACTTTTATAGGAGTAGGTACTGCAATACATCATAGGTTTCAAAATAATTCTTTAATTGCCCTCTATTTCCACTATAGTTAAAGTTGAAATGTTCGCAATAAAGGAAACCTTAAACCTTATAAAATCACTTGATAAGCATGCTAAAACCTGGCTTATATACTCTGACTCAAGAAACTCGCTTCAAGCTATCGATGATGATTCCTCAAATCCGCTAGTGGTGCCTTGGTGGTACGGTCTGGTTATATTTAAAAAAAAGAACATCATATTCGTCTGGATTCCCAGCCACAAGGGCATACCTGGGAACAAATTGGCCGATGACCTCACCAAAATGCTTTTGCGAGTGGTTAATAATTTGTAAATGCCTTATGAACACCTTGCCGCATTTATAGATCGTAGGATAGACAACCTGGTGTAATTTGAATGGGACCTGCTGGAAGAGGAAAACAAGCTTTGGTCCATTCAAAAGGACTTTTTTTCATCTGGTACCTCGTTAGGGAATAGATATTTGCAAGTAAAATTAAACTGACTACTGATTTTACATTGCCAATCTACCCATTACTTCCTAGTGTAACAAACTAAGAGACCTCTGTGATATTTAATAAAGCGGCATTTTTATCAAATTGTACCTGTTGAACTCACAAACTTAAACGGATTTTTTGTAACACGTACCATTTTAAAGTAATGATAAATTAACTTACTATAAATAAACACAGATGGCATTAATTTAATAAAAAAATAGTAATATGTATTAACAAATAGGCAATGAATCAAAATAGTTCAGGTTTAAGTGGTCAATAGAAGAAATGAGCCATATATTCTGAAAGAAAATGACGAAATATTTATTTTTTCTCTTGTGAACATTATAACACTCTATCATTACAAACCAGCAGTATTCTGCTAATATTTTATTATTCAATCTTCCTTGATAATGTTTTTCTATCTCTTTTATATCCTGGTGAAAGCGTTCACTTTTTCGTCACTCAACTTCCGAAGATTATTTTAAATTCTTGTAACAAGTCATTCACTAAAAACTCGGTATTTTAGCTTCGAAATTGTCTAAAAATCCATGAATTACTTTCTTTAGAGATAACCAGGCCGCTAAATCTTTCGCGGTAATATTTTCATCGAATTGCTTGTATTTTATAAGTTTCATTATCGATGTCCCAACAAAAATGCCTTTTTTTAAATTTAGCATTACTTAATATAGAGAAAACAGAGAGAAATCTAGAGAAAAGGCTAAAACTAATTTAATGTTTTCATACGGTACTTAAAATCACTGAACGTATATAGTAGGTATGGAAGGATATCGGTTGCCATTACGGAGTAGTACAGCTTTTAAGCGGAAGTAGTATTTACACTATTATTTTGGAACGTGACGTGTTACACAACCATATCTAGACAACGTTTTTAATAATAGAATAAAGAATTCAAAACACGTAAATTTTATTTATGTTAGAAATATTTTGTTACACCGTGTTATTCAAACAAGTTATGGCTTATCTAATTCATTGAGGAATATGTTGTTGGCTCGAAACCAGATTGTTTGCTTTCCTCAAAGAAATCGTTCTGTATTTTAATAAATTAATAAATAATTATAATAAATAATCTTAAATAAAATAATTCTAATAATTATTGGTCCGTATTGATTGCTTCCCAAACAGGCGTTGGGACCTATCGACTGAAAATAGTCGAAACAGTCGATAGTCAAAAAACTAGCGACTGAATATAGTAACTATTATGTAATTACAATTTTCAATGTCAAATGCACGGTTCGCAGGTACGAATTCCTTCCTGTATAGGTTCCGAGGGAAGAAAGGACGGAGATAATTGCTTGGTTTAGTTTATTTTAAATGTGCTTATTTTTTCCTATAGTACCGAAAGTGAGACGGAGATATACACATTTATTTTCGTACTAATTTTTAAAAAGAGAAGGAAATAAATAATTGCTGAATACTCTTACGTTGCAATGAATAATTTCATTCTAAATGAAGTAGAATTATTTTTAAATTTGAATGTTCTGTGAATCTGTAAAAAGGAATTGAGTAATGATACCCAAATATTTTATCGAATTTTAATAATATGATAATCGCTATAAAACTCAAAATCTAGATGCTAAAGATGTACAATAAACATAAATACCAATCAAAAGCTAAACTGCATCATTCTACTGAAATATTATAAAATAATAAAAATAGATATTTATCCGTCTTACCTGCTGATAAAATAAACCTTAACCAAAAAATGTGGCGGCCATCATTATTTTCTTGTATGTTTTATTAGCCAAGAAAATAAATTGTTGAATATTAAAGAAGAGTTTTTCTCAGAAAAATCAGAAAATTTATTTATTAGAAATATTGAATATAGTTTTTCATGTGTTTACCTTTAATTTTTTTACGAAATAATACGAAGTGCCACTAAAAAACTTCTTCAATTCGCTTCGAATCGATGCAATTTCTGGAACCTTTCGAATATAAATTTCAAGTTTTCAAGATTTTAGGAAAGAAATTTTGCCTATCAAAACGTTTGTACAAAAATCGAGACTGTTAAAGTCAATAAAAAAAATTCATATCAAAAAAAAGTCAATACCTAAAATAATTGCCATAAGACAATCAAAATATTTTAGTATTTTAATATTTATCATTCAACAATCAAAAACAACAATTTTAATTTTTTTGTCCTATTACATTAATAATATTGAAAAATAGCGTTACCTAATGTTGCTATATTAATGTACGATATAATGTTATTTACAAGAAAACTACAAAAAAATTCCATATATATTACATATAAATCTATATCAGTAAATTCGGCACAATTTTTTCAAGGTCCCAGCTAGGACAAGAGACCCAGAATGTAAAATTAGTCGAATGAAACTAGCGGAACCAAAAATAGTAAATAAACGTACGACTAAAACAGTCTATAGTCAATAGTGATAAAATCAGTCGGACCGAAAATAGCGACTGAAACAATCGATAGTAAAAAGTAGTCAATTACTAAACAGTCCATAATCGTTTTCAGTCGATAGTTCCCAACGCTACTCTAAACCAGTAATATCAATCATTTAAATTAATTTTAGGTTATTAAAAAATATGTTATATTATTTTTCAGTGTGATGACTTTGCTTCCTGGCGACATTATCTGCACGGGTACGCCGGCTGGTGTCGGTTCAACCAGAAACCCTCCAGAATTCCTAAAACCGGGCGACGTCCTGGAAACGGAAGTAGAGGGCGTGGGGCGCCTGAAAAATGTCGTTATCGACTCGTACTAAGTTGAACGTGACGCTCCTTCATTCGTGTATTACCGTACGCTCACTTATTCTCATCCAAACCAAAAATAAAAACCTGTATATAAATAAATGAATAAACAAATATGCTACGTGCACAGTGTTCTCTTTCTTTTCGCTTTTCCCGAACAACCTTTTCAGCAAAAACGAAGAAATGTGCCAGGGGCAAGCCTCGTCAGCCATTGACGCAGAAGGTAATCCGAAGGATGAGGCCTCGTTTTGAATCGGATATAAATATATACACAACTGTTAGCGATTCATATATCATTTCTTTAAGCGGTTCGTTCGAAATGGAGTTCCTGCTTTATTTATATCGCAGAAAACGAAAATATGTTGTGATTTTGCAGGTGTGACAATTTACGACATTATGGGGTTTTGTAATTTATTGTTCGGATTTATTGCCATACACTCAGATTTGTTACTTTTTATAACCTTCATAAAGGCCAAACGTTTTATGTGACAAATGGGAACTGTATGTTATTTAATAAAAAAAATTGAGATAAAAATATGTACGATATTATCACGGGTTGCATAAACTTGAGTGTTTAGGGTCAAAAAATATTAGGCTTTATTTTAAGCGGGTAATACATTATCAATACATTATTTTTTTACGTCATTTACTTCATTCGTAATAAATGTGTTAGTCTTTTACAAAATTTCATTGGATTATTAGATTTTTTAGATGAAATCAAAATTTAAAGTATTGGGAGTCGAATTTCCAATATTTATTAACAGGTTGTTTACTAATATTATTAATGTCTATACTAGGGATGTTTGCTGCCGAGAAAAATATCGGTATATCGGAGAAAAAAATATGGCCGGCTTGGTTGGCGTAGTGGTAAAGGCGACGGTATGGTCGCATGGTCGTAAATTTATGTTTGTCATTGTTTAATATTTGTGTTTGTCCTAGGCAAGAGTGTAAAATTCGATGAAGAAAATGATCCCAATCACGCCCGTATCCAGGCTGAGGTGAGATCGGATGTCTTCTGGGATGATTTCTAATTTGGTCACTCACCAGTCGATAGGTTTAATGCCGAGGACCGTGGTTCGGAGTCCACGTTAAACTGTAGGTTTAGTCCAGATAAACCCTCGTTGGTAAAAAGGAATAACAGTAAAACTTTTTAAAAAATAATAATAGTAATTTTTTGCGATTTTTTGTTGAAAAATATCCATATTTTATAAAAGATATATCGATAATATTAAGGGAAAATAAAAATATTGATATATTGATTCAATAAAGGTCGATATTCTTTAAATGTTTTAAAAAATACCGATATATTTAATAACCCTATAAAATTAAGTAAGAAAATTAACTAAACAAGAAATTTATATATTGTTTTTTTTTAAATATTAAAAAACATCGGCAAACAAAAGTATCATCTATATATGGATCATTTTGATTAATATACCAATATGTCAAAAAAATATGGATCAAAAATATCAATATTTTTTTAAAGAAAAATATCGCTATATCTGGTCAGTACTACAATTTTAACTCCTTATAAGTAAATAGAGATTACCTTTTCGACAGAATAGATTTTTAAATTATTTTGATTCCTTATTAGCTCTTTAGCTCAAAATTATTTGTACTTTTTATAAAATGTCCTGTCTTAATAGATATTGAATCGAATTTAATAAAGCGACTGTTGACATTCGATTCTAAGTTGCATGATAATGTTGTTTTATTATTGCAGTGTCTACAGAAATAATTTTAGGGCCTTATGGACTATAACTTTCTCTTTCTTTGTTTTTAGAATAATTAAATTTGTCTTGGGATAGAAACTTCTAGGAATTCAGATATGCATTCTTTTAATTATTATTATAGATATAGATGAAAGAGAGACAAATTTTTTAACTTTTATTCAACAGCTTTCCAATATAGTTTTACGCTTTTTATAAATTTGTAAGAGTTTACCTCACACGTTAGGAAACGCGTATCACGAAAACAAAAGTATCATCTATATACGGACCATTTTGATTAATATACCAAAAAAGTCAGATATGTCAATATGACAAAAACATATCAACCAAAAATATCGATATTTAAAAAAAATGTCGCTATATCTGGTTAGTACTATAATTTTAACTCCTTATAAATACATGGAGATTGCCTTTTCGAAAGAACAGATTTTTAAATTCTTTTGATTCCTTATTAGCTCTTTAGCTCAATATTATTTGTACTTTCTATAAAATGTCCTGTCTTAATAGATATTGAATCGAATTTAATAAAGCGACTGTTGACATTCGATACTGAGTTGCATGATAATGTTATTTTATTATTGTAGTGTCTACAGAAATAATTTTAGGGCCTTATGAACTATAACTTTCTCTTTCTTTGTTTCTGGAATAATTAAATTTGTCTTGGGATAGAAACTTCTAGACATTCAGACATGCATTCTTTTAATTATTATTAAAAATATAAATAAAAGAGAGACAAATTCCTTGACTTTTCTCCAACAGCTTTCCGATATATTGGAACAAAATTTGTATGACTTTACCTGACATGTTAGGAAACGTGTATCACGAAAACAAAAGTGTCATCTATATATGGGCCATTTTGATTTATATACCAATATGTCAAAAAAATATCGACCAAAACTATCGATATTTTTTTAAAGAAAAATATCGCTATATATGGTCAGTACTACAATTTTAACTCTTTATAAGTAAATAGAGATTCTCTTTTCGACTTTCACATACATTTTTTTTCTTTCTTTTCTTTTGATTCCTTATTAGCTCTTTAGCTCAATATTATTTGGACTTTCTATAAAATGTCCTGGCTTATTAGATATTGAATTGAATTTAATAAAGCGACTGTTGACATTCGATACTGAGTTGCATGATAATGTTATTTTATAGTAATAGACACTGCAATAATTTTAGGGCCTTATGGACTATAACTTTTACTTATTTTGTTTCTGGAATAATTAAATTTGTCTTGGGATAGAAATTTCTAGGCATTCAGACATGCATTATTTTAACTATTATTAAAAATATAAATAAAAGGGAGACACATTTTTTGACTTTTCTCCAATAGCTTTCCAATATATTGGAACGCTTGGTTTATGTATGAATTTACCTCACACGTTAAGAAACCATCATTTGTTTGTATACGCACCAGATTGAAATACCAACAATACATTAACTAACGTCATTAAACAAGTTATAACTCAATCAAACATATGCCGGATAAAGCTAAATACTAAATTTTATTTTATTATCCTTTAAGTATGACAAATGTCGAATTACTTTAAAATTTTTTTTGTTTCATAATAAAAATCTCAGTAAAAACATAATTTTTAATAAAAAAATATATTATTTTTGCAAAATAAATAGGATGTAAGATTATTTACAATGGGAAATTTTACTTAAATCTTAAGATTATTTACAAAAAAGCTGGAAGTTGAAATTTTGTTTACTTTACTAGCAGAATAATGTCCATTTCCAAAATGTATGTGAAATTGATTTGATTTTTTTTGTAGTCAATGCGAGTTTTTTAAATTGTTAGGAGTATGTGTTTGGGGATATGTCATGTTACAATGAGCACCACGTAAAGGTCAACAGTTTGAGTTGACAAGCTCGTGCATTTTTAGTTTAAACAGTATGGAAATATTTAAATTGTTTAATACAATTTTTCATTACAAAACTAATATTAAAATTAATTCCTTTCTAATATTTAATAAAACAAAAATGTATGAGAAATTGATTAATAAAACATATAAGGGTAATCTAATAAATAGCAAAATAGCGAGTCTTTTATATTTATTGAAAAACATATTTATTCAACTTAAAAATAGTGCTGTTTTATCTTCCATCAAATATTACAGAATACATCAGCAACAGAATAAAAAAAGGAAATACGCCCACCACCAATCAATTCAAACGCTAAATATCAAGAGTTTAAGCTAACAAACTCCTTTTTCCCGCACAAACTGTTTAGACAGGTATAAATATATGTTAGTGTTCCGTTTTTAAAACAATTTTATATTATTATTTTCAAAAGCGCTGTATTAATTTATTAAGCACGTTGTTTCTTGTTATTATATTAAAGTTTTTTTTATTTTTGTGCTTGCTCTTATCAGTATTTCAATGATCTAAAAAGTCCCCAGAAAATGGCTTTCATTCAACATTCATGAACATTGTTGTATTTATTAATCCTAGAAACCTATCTTAGAGGCACATAAAGACGAACATATATAAATGACAGACTGTGGGTTAAATATAGTTACGAATACCATATTTTTTGAAGAAAATGTAATATACTACATTAAATAATGAAATATCAAAACAAAATTTAATGCAAATTTCAGAAAACTTATTACAGCATCACAAAATATGCCTATATTATTATAACACAAAAATATTTTTTTAGAAATCAATTCAAACATATATTTTAAGAAAAACAATTATTGTTTTTAACATTAAATAGTTACAAGATAAACATTCAAACTAATCAAACCTTTAATAACTAGCTATAATTCTGGAGCAAAATTAAAAACTTCGTACTCGCAACATTCTTTTTAGAGTTTTTACACTTACTGTGAACATATTCTCCTTTTTGTAAGAGCAAAAAGCGAAGTATTTATTTTTGGGTCCAGATTTTACTGCTCAAACTTAAGCACCTGTGTAAGAAAGTTTTAAGAAGCTTGAGGCCGTATCTCCATTTAATTTTGACCTTAAAGAAGTATTGAAAAAAACACGAAAAAACGATGTAAAATAAAGTCATTAGCCTTAAAATGCGATTTTTATTTGTTTGATGAAGATAGAATAATCTATATATAAATCATCCTTCATCATCATCCTTTGGTTTCAATTTTAAGTCAATTTGTAAGGCTATTCAGGAGCATTTTAGATCGGTGGCACCTATACGAAAATATTATTAAATGTTAGTTATTGTTAAATGTAGCTGAGTTGGCTAAACAGCGCAAGGCGCTTACTTCACACGTTATAAAAACAGAGAAACTTTTCGATTCCGTATATGCCTTACAATCGTAGATAAAATCTTTAGGGTTATATAGGTCTGTTACAATAAAAAGTAAATATTCATGATTCAATCATAAAAAATAATCATGTGGACTTAAACTAGATTAGGTGTATTGATTTGTCTGATGCAAATCGAAGTTATCATTAGATAACAAGATATTGCTTTAATACAGGAAAACAACTGTGGGATATTTCTAACATATATCAATATAGGTTCAAAAACAGTGTTACGTATTATAGTCGCTGTTCTCTAATAAATTGGTACAGCGTGATATCCCTCTAGAATCCATAACGAATATAATTAGAGCAAGTGTTGGTGTTAAGTACTTCGAAAAATATTATAAAGATGTTATATATGATATATGATTCTTCTGTTGGCCGATATCTTTCAATATTTTTTCAACAATAAATGAATATCTTGTTTAGTTCATTCTCTTACTTAATTTTAAAGGTAAAAATTTAAATAAAATATGAATTAATATTAAATACCGGTAGATCTTTTGTAAAATATCGATATTTTGCCGCAAAACACTTTTTCCTTCCGATATATATATATATATATATATATATATATATATATATATATATATATATATATATATATATATATATATATATATATATATATAATACATTATTTCCTAAATGGTAGAGGCCAATGATTTTAGGCTTATTGGAATTAGTCTATTTGTATACGTCTAAATGTTTGAAGTGTCTGGATTAGTTGTTTACAAGATGTATTATAAGAGTGATCAAAAAGGCAGTTGAAAGATATGTTTTGCAAGTAATTTTGATTAATTTTAAAACGAAAATGTCCCTCTTCTGCTACAAAATTACTTACATACTTACTTCATTTGAAAAAGGTATTTAACATTCTAGAGCTAAGAGTGACGTCAAATAAATGGTTGGCAACATTTTCTCTGAATACATCTATAACTCTAAACAGGTCTCTCTATACTAAGAAGATATGCAGTGATGATTCTCACAGTCTGATATGCACTGATCTCATGTGTCTGATCTGGTAATGATTTTTGTGTCGATTCTCAATATAGAGGCTTTATTTTACATTTTATTCTATTTAAAAAAAATGCTTTTGCTTACTAATTTTTAGATTTTAATTAGTAAGAATATATACTCGTTAACTTCTCACATTGTTTAGAATCTTTGTTAATTTGTTAATCAGATTGATCAGTATGAAGGAGAGTGAAGTTGATAGCAAAAATGGAACATTCCTGATATTGGCGATATTTTTTATGAACAACTCTATATAATCTTATTGTCAATTCTATTTGTTTTAACCTGCCAATTCCAATATTAGTTTAACTTTCTTTTAATCTAACATCTTAAAATATAACAACAATAAATTAAAATAAAAGCTTTAGATATTTCATTTTACCAACAAGGAGTTAATTAATTAAAAAGTACCTAATTTATTTAACGAAAGTATCCATTCATACTTTCGTTTTCATTATGAGAGTATTTTGTAATCGCAAAATAAGAAATTCCTCGACACAACATAACTGTATACCCTCGTCAACTCCCAGAACATTTTCCATGTTCGAAATTAATTTGCAAACGATCCCAGCGTTAGAGACGGAACATTTGGTGTCGAATTTAATATACATATAACTCAAATGGGAATCTGTTTATAATGTCAAACTTTAATATAACAAAAATATCGTAATTATTCAACTTTATATTAAATTACACCCAACAATTGAAATATTCAAAACAGCTGCTGTCATTATGCTCAACAACTTGCGTTCCATTACATTAAACATTAATAAGGCTCAGGTTGAATAAAATGTAGTTTGTACCGAAACTAATATTGGAATAATTTAATTGGATTATATGTCTGAGATTGCTGCTTTGGTTATTACGAGTTAATTATGTAGTAGTATTTTAAGTTAAAATTAGTAGAACAGACTTTTGATTTATACAAAAGTTATTATGATATTATTTTAGGAATTTAAGGTTTCGTTGACAAGACTTCTATTCCTTTTTGTAATCCAAAATGACTTTAAACTTAAGAGCACACTAAAAATGTATTGCACCAAGAGCTAAGCTATACAATATTTATTACAAGGTAATAACCATGTATAGATTCAATAAATAATGTAATGTCCTCCTTTTACTAAATATATATTAATATTGGAAATTTCTGTGGCTTGTAGAAGCTTTATTGTTTGTACTCGACGACAGAAGTTAAAGTATGATTATGTTTATATAGTGACTGCTAGGAAAAGTACTTCTATATTTTTGATATTTTGAAGAATTTGTCATTTATAGGTAACGTGTTTTTAGAAGGTGGTCGTACAAGCTCAATAAGTCAAAAGAAGATTTATCTTTAGTGTTGCAGTATTTGTACAACACAACATAAGTTAACATCATAGAATTATAGATATGTAGGTTATGAAATATGGAAGGACTTTAAACACAAACTACACTATTTTACTAAGAAAACTATTTTATTTCATAGAAAAAATATTTTTTTAACGGCGATACAAAGCGACAGTGAGGGTTTTTATAGAAACCTCACAGATAGAAAAAAATATAGTAACTGCACATCTGTTAGAGACAATAGCGAAGAAGCAATCAGAAAGCTGCAACATGCCAGTAGTAATATGTTATAAATATGTTAAGTGGGCCCATACATAGAGAATAAAAGTCAACGAAAGTAAATCAGTGTCAATAAATATCAAACATACTATTAAGGAAGAAGCATATTAAAAAGAAGATAACTCGAATTAGAATACAAAAAAAAATATGTTAGTTATTTGGAATGAATACTTATTTGAGTCCTTGCCCCACAAAATTATTATTTTTTTCTCTTGAGTGCTTTGTCCAAATATAAGTTAAATTGATAAGGATGGGCATACTTTATATATAAACTCTATCGAAATCGCCCTTTTTGTTTTGTAATATTGAAACAAATACTCACATTTTTATCGGTGTAGCAGTAAAACTATCCTACATTCAACAAGTAGCAATCATAAAGCGCTATATTTGGTGAGTACGCTAAGTGTAGTGTGTACTTTTAAAACTCTTGTAACGTATGTTTATTTAATTTTTCGCTATCGCTGGTCTTTTCTGCAGCAATACGCCATTCAATTTATTTTTGACGTCGGTAGGCATTTGCGATAAGAGATTTATTCCCCTTTACTGTCTATGTGGATGACTTTCCTGGATTAAACCTTGACTTTTTTGGAATTGTTGCTGTGTCCAGTCATTTCCAGAGTGTTAGCCATATTTCCTTCTAGTGGATCATTTGCATCACATGTAAACATCTGGAAACAGTTGATTCATCGACTACTAAGCTGTCTTAAGCATTAACTTCTAAGCATAAACTGTTTTGCTCCTCTATGCCTTTTTTGCCATTGACTTCAAAATTAGAACTTTTAAATCATTGAAACCAAAACCAACAGGTGGTATAAGACGGAGCAGCTTGACCAAAACTTTATATTAACTTTTGCAGCTGTATACAGTGAATATCTATATAATACTAAGTAGAAATATAGAATAGTAGTAGAATACTAGAATTTTTATTTTCTATTCGTATTAGAAATATTTCGAAATCATAGCGTTTATTTATTAGGTTAGAGTATTCAACAGTTGTTAACATAGATACTTTCCTATAAAATGAAGGATAATAGAAACCTTTCTGTTACAATAGTCGAGGGTTTGGATCCTGCCAAATCATGGTCGTTCGTAAATTTGTGATTGTTTATAATTTTATTATCCAATAGGCAAGAGTGAAAATTTGACAAATAAAATGCCCTCAGTCATATCAGTAACCATGCTGTGTAAGACCGGATATCTTCTGGGGTGATTTTTAAGTTAGTAACTCTCCAATCGCTACTCTTAATATCGGGGATCGTGGTTCGAAGCCCATGTTAAGCAGTAGGTCCTGTCCAGATAAACCCTAGTTGGTAAAAAGGAGACTTTAAAATATAAGGAAAAATAGAAACTTTTATTACATTAATATTCAACAACATATTTTAGGATTATTATCATATAATAATTTAATGAAAATAATAACTGCTTTTTAATATTTCTTTCTGCAGCAAACAGTACAATTAAGGGAAACATATAAATAAAAATATTTAAAACCAGCATTTGTCAACGACAACGCTAAATGTCGAGAGTTCACCCTAACAAGCTCATAACTTAACGCCCTCGTCAACCTGAAAAAGCTCTCAGATCGTATTCGGATTCGGAGGAAAGTGCCATCAATCGAATTAAGCGTTTCAAAACCCAACTGTCGATATTGAAAAAGTATCGTTTCAAACCCAAAGCCGATTGCAGGAACAATTCACCTCGCGTATCTATTAAAACGGAATTATTACTAATGAAGTAATCAGGAGCCCTTTAGAAAATGCAAACCGTTGTACCAATGTTACATTGTTGAATTTGAAACGGTAATTATATTAGCGGGTAGGTAGGTCTCAATTAACCATTCCAATATTACGGAATGCACAAACAATAAATGTGGAATTTCTAACAATAGGTTCCATGAATTATAAAACATATATTTACAATAATAATAATTTTTTTAAATTTAATGATATTATTAACTTTATTATGAAAAATAAAGACAAGAAAAAGAGTGCTCATTGATCAATGAAAATAGCAGCCTATAGTATGTTCATTAATAGAATAATTGTTTGATTTAGTTTTAGATGAATTTCCTAAGTGTGTAAACCATTGTGAAAAAAAAACTTAAAAAGTATATGTTATAGTGTATTTCATTACGAACATTTCTTCAACCAGGTCAAACTGTCAACAAGAAATTACAGGCTAAGAATTTTGAGCGCTGTTGTGCCATATAATGATAAGTTTTTATCTTCGTTAACCCTTTGAGTTTTGAGAAAAAAAAACAAAAATTTGATGATCGTTAAAATTTAATCCTGTCCGCTACTAAATTAATACTTCAGACTTGTTACTTGTACATAATTGAGGAAAACATAAGTGAATACTCTAAAAAGTATTATTAAATTTGTTACTGCACAGTAACAAAAGAAGAGTGTTAAACTTAAGAACACATATTTTAAATTATTAAAAATAAAAAGTTAAATAAAACATATTTATATTGCCCGTTATTTTTAAACAGACATATTTGATTGAGCAAATATTTTATAGAAATTATATTTTTCTAGTTTTAGTTTTGACAAGTTCGCTAAAATATTTTCAATATCTAGCTGCTTCCAAATACGCGACTCTCTAGCAATTAGTTACTTGTACATAATTTTTATTTGAGGAAAACATAAGTCAATACTCTAAAAAGTATTATTAAATTTGTTACTGCACAGTAACAAGCAAAGAGTGTTAAACTTAAAATCACATATTTTAAATTATTCAAAATAAAAAGTTAAATAAAACATATTTAGATTACCCGCTATTTTTAAATAGACATATTTGATTGAGCAAACATTTTATAGAAATTGTACTTTTCTAGCTTTAGTTTTGGCAAGTTCGCTAAAATATTTTCAATATCTAGCTGCTTTCAAATGTCCGACTCTATAGAAATTAGAGCAAAATTTTCTAATCCCTTATTCTAGGTCGTAAATAATCCTTAATTAATTTTAATTTAGATAGCTATCTCTCATCTGTAGTTACAGAAATTAGTATAGATAATAACATACGAAATGTAATAGTAATATTTGGGAATGAATCAATTAAATTATTGATTATAATGTAATTGTGTGTTTCTACTACCGAAAATTAGAATCATTCATTAGAACTATAAATAATTTATTTATCTATATAATTAGAACAATAACTCAACTAGTTCCCTTTAATAAAATAATCATTGTGCGATGGCACATTGAAAATGAATCATTTATTGTGACACTGTTATATATCAAATCGATATCAAAGCAATTCAGAAATTGTGGGTCCTCCTATTTTCGTTGCGTTAACTATTAAAATGATAATTAAATTAGTCGAAATGTAGACCTCAATTAATTATGTTGAAAGGAATGTTGTTGGCAGAATTATTATAAAACTGGATACTAAAAGCTCTACAAGTGGAATATAGATCTAAAGTTAAAAAACTATCATCGAAATCAAAGGTTGGATTGGTGTATGTCTTGAAGAAGGCATAATTTTTCCTTGTGACAGCCATCGTTATTGCCCGTATATTAGAAATGAAAACATCCACAAGAATCTAATCTACCTATGGTCAGTGAAGAATTTTTGTTCTTATGTTTTGAAGGCTCCTTATTACCAACTAGGGTTTATCTGGACTGGACCTACTGGTTAACGTGGGCTCTGAACCACGGTTCTCTGCGTTGACCCTACCAACTGGTGAGTCACCAACTTAGATATTATAGTAGATAGTCCTGTCGCCTTCACCACTGCGCCAATCTAATCGGCTAATAATTAATTTAAACGGTGTGAAAAAAACACCAAGTGCGATTGTATTGCAACTACTCAACACTAGTGAGCGCGGATGTTAAAGAGGAGAGAACCTTTTGAGGTGGTGTGGTATTCCTAATTAATATTAAACAGTATAAAGTATTCTCTTCAGAAGAAACTTTTTAGGAAACCTTATATCTTTAATCTTTTAATTATTATTATTCGAATACAAGTATACTATAAAAATGTTTTCAATTTATTTTAAAATATTTCTCTTGAAAATATAATTAAGTGCGTTAACAATTTAAAACATATAAAAATAATGTTGGTTATATCAATCTGAATTAACATCTATAGAATAATAATTATATTAGGGGTCAGTTAAAGTTTAATTAACCGGAGTGTATTCGAACTTAACCATCAGTCTATATCGACAAAATTACCATCGAAATGAATTGTTAGAGTTCAAAGTTTCATTAATGGAATGACTAATACTAATAAAACAGTAGAAGCAGCATGAAAACACAGCTATTATATTTAGTGATAATATATTATTTTGAAGTATGAAGGCAGTTACGAAAGAAGAAAAAAAAGGAGAAAAAAAATTAAAATATTGGAACCCCATTGCCATTTAAATAATAAAATGAAATAATTAAATAAAAATGAGGATAATTATTAATAATTACTATTTAAAGTTATTATTAAAATCCCAAACATAGATAACATATTTCACCATTTCAGCTATGTATCTTAAAATAATATTAAAAATATTGATAAAAACTAAATATTTTAATAATAGATAAAATAAAATAACATTATTAAAAATATTTAATACTGAAAAATTAAAAAGTTGATGAGGTTTTGCCATAATAAAGAAATTTAATATCAATAAAATCAAGATATCCTTGTGAACCTAATTCAGTTCATCTGTTTAAGTCATCCAGGACCATTGATTGTTTGATATAAATTAGTTTTACATCGATAGAATTTTGATTTTACATTTTAGAAAAAAAACGGCATATATATTGATAAATTTCTGAAATTTACATTTGCTTATGTAAATGTTTTTTTATTATTATATCGACAAATTATCTGTAATCCAACATTGACAATTATATTTGAATTGAATTTGAACTTACCATAAATTAACTACAAACATTTATTTATAAAATAGAGTGAAAAATTGAATTGAACAAAAGAGAAAACTACCTTTGAAATTATATTAGATGAATGTTTTTGCTAGAAGATTGATGTTAAAATCCAGCTGAATAAACTCCTTGAAAAATATGCAGTCTTTTCAAATTAAAAAGTTCAGTGATCAACAATATTCTACAGATTTATAATACACAATGAAATCTGAAACTGAAACAATCATTGAAAGATGAACCGTACTTCCGTATATAAAGTGTCAAATAAGGAGAAACAAAATCGAGCTTTATTTTAAAAGCATTAATGGTGGAGGATGAAATGTGGATAAGATTGCAAAGCCGGCATTGATGTCAAATAAGGCGACGCTAAGTGTACGGCAGGCTTTAAGAGAATTCGTCCATTATGACATGAGGCCAATTATTGGATAAAATTAGAGCTCACAGGAGTTCGTGAAAATTACTTAACTCAGTTATCTGAGAAAAAAAGTTTATACAGAAAATAACATAAGATGATAATCTTATTATGAATACCAACGTTAAATCTCTTCACCTGTGTAGTGTTTATAATGATTGCAGGTGACGTGTTTTAGTATATAATTAGAATTACATTATTGTTTATATTCTCATGTGGTGGGTACACGAATAAATAAGACAGGTGACGTGGCTCAATACAAATTTTTCATATACGAAGTTTCAAACATTGTTAATGTTAGCGCCTATATCTATATAATAATCGGCTTAGCGGAAATGTTGCCTTCCATTTTAAGGAAAACAAGAACACCTAGAGGCTTGAAATTTGGCACGATTAAAGCTTATACGGAGGAAATATATTGTTAGGTCCAATATTTGTGAGTAATACGAGGGTCACTATTTATATTTCGGTAGTTGGCAACACTGTTGTCATATGAGTCCATCTGACAGCTCCATCGTAAAGTTTGACATTTTTGACAATATACGTACTCAGAACATTTTGTCGCACGGGCGTTATTTGTTTATTTTATATTTGGTTGAAAGTTTCGTCTCGGCAAAAATGGAACTGAATCGTGAACATTATCGTGCGATGATTTTTTACGATTTTCGACGTAGATTATAACAACAGGAGTGCATCAATCAACTTAATTTGACTTTTGGTGATGAAGCTCCACTGTATCGCTGGTTTAGTGAATTCAGTCGTGGTCGTAGTTAACTACCCGACGAGTTTCGTGAAGGTCGTCCAAAATCGGCTATTGTGCCAGAAAACATCGATGCGATGTGCGAAATGATTAAGCAAGATCGTCATGTCACCTATTGTGAGATTCAGGCATCCCTAAGGATTAGTTCCACCAGCATATATGCGATTTTACATGAAATTTTGAAATTGAAATTGAAAGACGTTTATAGAATCGTGATAGGTGACAAATCATTGATATATTCGTATGAGCTCGAAAGTAAGCAGCAGTCGACTGTATGGCTGTTCCAAGATGTACCAAATCTAACAAAAGCTGTTCGCGCATGGATCACTTCAAAGAAAATGGTGGCCTGTTTCTTCGGGAAAACTGGTCATATTGCAACAGTGCCTCTAGTGGATCGTAGAACAGTAAATTCTGATTGATATACAAATATTTGTTTGCCAGAAGTCTTCGGTGAAATAAGGAAAACAAACAAGAGACGCCGGATTGTTCTTCATCATGACAATGCGAGCTCTCAAACAAGAGACTCTTTGAGCACTCGAAACATCGAATTGATGGGTCATCCGCTGTACAGCCCTGATTTGGCACCCAATGACGTCTTTTTGTTTCCATCCGTAAAAAATAAACTGCGTGGTCAACGATTTTCATCGCCCGAAACAGTTATTGAAATGTTACCTTCTATTATTCCCGTATTGGAATTATCACAGTTATAAAATAATTATGGCGATATACATCATGAGTATCATGAAGTAAGAAATGTGTATAAATTGTTCCAAACCTTTTCAATTTTTTTATTACTCCATAAGTATCAATTTTTCCAATAAAATAAATAAATGATCTGAGTTGTAAGAAAATCGTGCTTATACATTTGTATAACAGCTTTGAGCAATTAAAAACTATTGGTGATGCTTAGTGGCTTAGTGATGATCAGACATTTTAAAAATATAACCGAAACCTTCTATTTTTCATTTTTTATTAGGCATAAATATTTAAATATGAGAAACTTGAGTAGAAATGCTTTAATATGCTTTAGAGCAATTAATGGTATTATTAATGAAGGACAGGTTCTACTACACCAAAAAACATATTGGTGACTATTTATTAATTCTTATGACACATTTTTGAATATATATTGTAAAATCTCCTAAACTCAACTTGAAAAAAAAAACTGTAATATATAGAAATACTGTATTACTATTATACCCTTACTAAAATACTATTATACCCTTCTGGAGCAACAACGTCGGTATGGAATACTATGCCAGTTTCATGCTTTGAAATTTGTTAATACAAAATGAAACATATTAATTAAAAGGATATGTAGAAATTATCGTGCCCATAGAGACTGTTATTTATCTATGAGGTAGCCTTCTAATTCTCTTATTTCATTTGCCACAAAATTTAATTTTAGATAATGTAAAAAATCGATTAACTGATTTTATCTAAAGGCTGGGGGTACTTCTAATATGGAATTACCTGAAATATATAACACAATAAATAAGTTATTTCTTATGATATCACGGAAATTAATTGCAGACGCTAATAATACATTTTATAATGTTTCAATCTGAATAATATTTTTGATACCGTAACAGTTCTAAGTGTGTTTGTGAGGTTTTTGATATTTTAATCCATCGTATCGAATGTACTACATCAAATAATATAACCGAACAATCTTGTTTGTTTTCAAGTATCTTGTACTCTGTCAATAGTATGGTAATTCCATGGACCTTAAAAAAAAGATTTTTAGGTAATTCGGGAAAAATTGAGCATTTTTCGATGCCATACATATGTGAAAAAATACAGACAAAAATATGGAGTTGTGCAGTTGGGGTTCATACATTTTTAGTCCAAAAACTGAAACAAGTGATTTCAAAAGGCGCCGTTTAAAGTCAATATTGGCACATTGGAATAGTGTCGCAGAAGCCAGAGCAACCGTCAAAAAATCCTAGCCTAACTCTTTCAATTTTTAATGAGAATAGTTAATGATTTATTTGTGTTAGAGTTCTCGCCATAGTGAACAACGCATTTGGCCTCTAAAATAGTACTGGATATTGAGAGTTAAGAGACGAATTTGACCAAATTTGAACAGCTTTTTTTATAAATAAGCCTGAAATATGATACACTGTTGAAAGAAGCACAATAACAGCTTCTCTTTGAATAAACTCCATCAGACAGACAGGAAAAGAAATTGACAGTTGGTGGAATCGTCAACAAGTGTTCGATAGACTAGAAATAAACATTTTGGTAATTGACAGAAAGAGGTTGAATGAAACCTTTTTGTTTTGGGCTTATGGGCCCGATGCTGATAATTATAAACACATAATTATAAGAGCGGAAATAACTAAAGATGAGTATAATATTAATATAGGGTAATTGTATAAAAACCTTATTGTAGATATTGTAGAGTATAAAATATTTATGTACATAGATATTTTTGTAATTATTTAGAATACATATGAGTATTATAAAGAAACATATATTTATGTGTTTAAATGAGACGTGAATATTTCAGAATGGTACACTGGGTTGCTCGTGGCAAGATGATAATAAATATAGTGTAATATACATAGTGTATAGTGCATATATATGTATAGTGTAAAGACAACAAAAGTTGGTGGAAAAAGGTAAACGTTGGAATAACTATCGATTAGGTTTTGTTATTCATTGCAGACATATAGTTCTTCATGTTGGAAACAGGAATGGTTTTATATCTGGTGCAGAATTAGTATTTCTCTATGTCCAAGGGTGTCTACCATGAAGAAATGAACCATAACTTGTCTTTGCAGTAATTTCAAAATCAGCTTTTAAAGAACTTGGAGGAACCATCAGTTATTGTTATGTACAATGCACCATATCTACCATATATATAGTACACTGGTGGGGAAAATCCCAATGAGTGCACCAGCAATGTTTGCAATTAAGGAATGGCTTAAAGTACATAAAATAAGTTTCAAGGAAATCATGTTAAAGAATGAACTATTTCAAATTGTTACTCGGTAAATATAAATGAAATATTTAATTGCATTTTATGTAATTTGCTTTTTTAGAAATAAGCCTGTGAAAAGATACGTAGTAGATCAAATTACTGAATGTAATGGCCACAGAGTATTATGTTTTCCTCCCTGTTACTGCATTTTTAATTCAATTGAGTTGATACGGGATATTGCAAAGAATTATAACAATAGATATTCAGGTCGAGGAGGATATTCAAACCAGTACTGTCTGGATTTATGGAAAGAGGCATTGTTGAAAATAGCACATTTGATTTGTGTAAGCTCGATCAGACACATTGAAGAAGAAATTGACAAATGGTAGAATCTTGAGCAAGTTTTTGACAGATTGGAAATAAACAGCTTAGTCATTCACTTGATTAGCGTTTCTGAAAGTGACAGTGATCGAATAAAACCTTATGAATGTTGGTTTATGATTCAATGCTGACGATTACCAAGACAAGGTGATGAAAGAGGAAACCACTAAAGGTCAATATACAATTAATATACTTTAGTTGTAGGGAATTGTATTATAGAGTGTGAAAGCTTTATCAGCATGTGTGTTATTGTTCAGAATATACATGAACGTTTGGTTAACATGCATGAGGAGAGAAATAAAACTAACTATTTTGTAGATATGGCAAATGCATTAAGGAGAATGCAGTGATTAAATGTAGTTTTATCAAGAAAGATGTATACAGATAGTAACAGGACAAACTAAAGAGAAATATAGTAATACCATAATGACTTTACAAGCATACATTGCATCGATAGAAACAAGAACTAAAATACATTACTCAGATATACGTTCTTCGATAATATATGTATTAGATGTATTATAATGTTAAAATAAATTATATTTAATAGAATATTTGTTAAATTATTTTAACTCAGGGTTGCTGTGGAAACATTGCGACGTTTTGACGGATCTTCCGTGTCACTGCTATTTTGAATTGACTATATATACATTAGATGTACTGCACTGTTAAAATAAATTGTATTTGATAACGTTATTTTTGTTTTATTATTTTCTTTGGATTTGTATTTTGTTATGTCAGAGTCACATTAAACCAAAACCTAAATTTGATGCTGTAACGTTGCGTTATAAATTTTTAGAATAATCTATGGACTGTTTTATTTCAAACCCAGCATAGTATGCTCTGCATTGAGATACTAGAAATACGCAACTTTATAGCTATCTTTTAGGAAAACTCCGAAATTACTGTATTCACAACCTAATAATTAATTATTTCAATAATATTGTTTAATAAAAAAGGTAATTGAAATAAATAATGAAAACAGACAACACTCCAACACATAGTAATATTTATGCAAAAAGTTTACGAAGCTCAGGCGGAATAAAGATAATTCTATTAGATCTCAATTTGGAACTGTCAGAAATAACTGAAATATTATATTCCGGAATCAGAAAGGATTTAATTTGAATTACAAAACAAATGTCAGAGGTCATTCCGGGTTGATAAAGTAATAAGTTCATTGTGATTATAAAACTGTAGACCCTCGTCAGCTCGAAAAACATCTAAGTTGGTCATGATAAATGTTCGGGGGATAAGTCCTCTCGGCTGTAAATTTCTCAGTTGAATGTAGCAGGATTGTGCCATCAGAAATCATCCAATGATTTGAGATATTAAATCTAATATGTTTACTGAAACTTGTTGATTCAGATTTTTCTGAAATAATTTATATTAAATTTCATAGTTGCTTGATAACTTATTTCGATTTTTGCCAATTAATGATCTTTTTTTACTGATTAATATATTACTACTAGTCGTTGCCGACAAACTTGGAATTTGTATTTATTGGCACTTAGTCTCTAATAAAATAAAATAAAACAAAAAGTAATAGTACTCTTCAGTGTTTTTATAATTTAGTACACTGTACACTATATAACTACTCCAGATCGCACGGTTTGGTGCTCTTGAGTCTGCGTCCTAGTTCGGTGAAATCCAACAGTTACAGCACTTCCGCGCTAACATGGTAGTGGAGTCTTTCTTTATGCCTTCTTGCGAATGTTTTAATTTCCTCTATGATAGTAGAAATCCCAAGAATTCGGTGTACATATTTGTTTCTATAGAATCTAAGCGTATCCTCCATGGGTCTCAGGACTTTACTCTGAAATACTTGTATTATGTTGATATAAATTCTCGCAGAACATCTCCATAACTGAGTTTCACGACGATCCTCATCTGATATAGAGACCTATTTCATATATATAGGACTTATCCCAAAGTAGTTTGCATTTTAACTGTTTGGCATACCAGTAACAGGTATATAAATAGTTTGATTGTAGGTGAATCTTCAATATGCACTTATTTACTCACATTTACATTTGTTCTTCATATTCTACTCCGCTTATTTATTTTATTACTTGCATATTGCGGTTTTCTGGTTTTTTCTTTGCTATTGTATCTAATAGCAAGTACCCATAGTTTTTGAACTCTAAAGAACCTGGTTGAGATATATGAGTTTAACAGTTCAATGTATTGCTTTGGGAACATTTTATGGAGTTCTCTCAATAACATTCTAATCATTAAAGTTTTATGTTCAAGAATATAGTTGAGCAAACTTTTTCTCTTCTTAGGCTTTTTAGCTAGTTCCTGCTATTCTATATACCTGGTCAATTGTTCAATGTTTGTTCCTAAAACTAATCCCATGTGTGGGTATTATAATAGTTCTATCTATGATTGGCTTTAAATATTAACAGAAGTTTTTCAAATACTTTAATTACTACTGTTAGCAGTGAATTTGGTTGATAAGATCTTACTTCATTTGGTGAATCATTCCGGTCATTTCCCAATCATTCAGGATATGTTTTATTCGGAACGCTACATTAATTTAAGTTGATTACTTTTACAATTGCCTTCCTTGGCATTTTTCGGCGCGACTTTTTGTTTTTGGTGGTCTTTCAGAGTAAATAATATGTTTCCTTCTCATGTGTTAGATATTGCAGATAATTATATGTGGATTTGTATTTGATTTATAATATTTCCCTTCTTAATTTTTTCGGGTTTTCTACTTTGTTGTTATTTTTTTCTAGTATTTGTTTTTCAGCTATCATTTGCTTAATTGCTTAGTTAATTATATTTTATATTTTGTACTTAAGCAAAAAATATTTTATGGCTATATGTCTATATACATGGGGAAAATAGTTTGATTTTTGACACCATTAAGAAGGTTTTGCAAAAACCGAAATAAATAGTAATACGGACGATGGACGCATTAATTAATCTCTGTCAATTATTGTCAAGTCACTCAAGATATTCAAGGTTTAGCGTTACCCCGATGGAAAACCATACTTTTTAGATTAATCAATTTTGAGAGTTTTTAATCGCTTGCTTCAGTTCCATTAGCTGTAGGAATTACAGAATCAATATTTAGAATAAAATTGACAGTTTGGCCAAAAAGTAGTGCAGACTTGTTTAACTGATAGTACTTCAACCAAAAAATCCATTATTTTTTTTATTATATTTTATAATCTCCTTTTTATTGGGTATCGAGCGTTTATCCGTACTAGACCTACTGTTTAAGATGGGCTTCTTTTTTTATCTTTTTCACATTTCTCGACTTTTAAACAATCACAATCATAAATTTACGACCATTGTCCAGTACTATGAGGATCAATCGATCACAACAGTAGGAAGACCGTCCTGTCGCTTTGACCACTGCGCCAATCAAACTGGCAGATCAATTTTTATGTGATGAATAACAATTATGTATAACCATTTTGATGAAACCCCTTATCTCTAAGACATTCATGTCATTTTATATATGTCAAATACGATGCTGCTATACATTTTAATATATCTTTTTAAGAAAAAGCAAGGGAGCAAAATTGCAAAGCGCAATAAGCTCTGGCTTTGTAAATTATTGTTATATCTATATACGGAATGTTCTTTCAATGCGTTATAGTACGTATCCATTAAATAAAGTAAAGATATACAAACTTCTAACTCTTTCATCAAAACCCAAGTTACTTTTTCCTAACCCTACTAATATTTTTAGTGAGTTTAATGAACTTTTTATATGAAACAAATGTATTGATTGGTTAGCTTACTGGGAGACTGTCAAGGTATACAATATTTTCATAACTCCATTTAATTATTCGATTATTACGCTTATAGACTTTTAGTTATCTCAGTATCTCATATTTGCCATTTTTAAGTATAGTCGATCAGGATGGGCTTCAGATTTCTTCGATTTTAAGTTTAAAACTTCATGCAATATAATCATTATCATCAATGTTAAGCTGATCATCGTCGAGAGATATATTTCTCAACCAATATTTTAATCTTGGAGCTTTAAAAAATGTTGATATGATGAATCGTGACTCCTTTGGTCTGGATCTGTAGTTTTGATATGCATTGTTGTTCTAATGCTTTATGTTTTGATGTAGCATTCAGAAATTTGTGATTGTTGACTGATTCAGTTGTGACTGTCTATTGACATTTTGGCTTTCAGTTGTATTTAGATGAATTTACGAAAAATTTATAGAAATAGGGAGACATCTGAAAAATAGATTGTTCTGGTTATTACAGTATAACTTTGTTGTATTAAATTAATAAAATATAATTAATTAAATCACTATTTTAATTATATTACTTCTTTTTAACAAAATATTCCATTTCGATTTTTATACCACCTGAAATATTTCACTTTCTCAAATTAGACATGAAATACATACGATTTCTACATCCAACTAATCTAAATAAGTAGATTAATGAACTTGTAGTAGATTAAAACCTTGGTATATATTTCTTATCAACAACTGTGATAAACCCTATCTTCGATAAGATAAAACATGAATAGAATTTTATGCAACATCTTATACAAATAAAAGATTTTTTCTTGAAAATAATTATATTAGCAAGATAAATATTCCGGAATCAGATTTATAACTTGATTGCATGAATGTAGCTAAATAGACTAAATATGTAAAATTATCATATCTTTAAAATAAACTTCGAGAAGAATATAATAAATTTACTTGTGTTTTAATTTACCTGACACTGTAAAAAATCAAGAACTTTTATTTATTTCATATTTGAACAAGCGGGACAGTTTGGCAAGGAACCTGTTACTAGTTCTCATTATTCTGAATGCGTTAAGAGTAATTCTAAAGCAGTGGTTAATTTAATAATTACTAGTCTGATGACTAGCCATCAGTTTTTTGACAATATTTCAGAATTAAGTACTTTATGCAGAATAACAAGTTTATTGAAAAGTACCCGACCTGATACATAGATGGCGCTACTAAGATTAAATCGATATATTTTTTAGTTAGCCCTAATCCTCAAAAGACGCGTGTATAAATTTGACAGCTCATTAGTTTGTGAATTATAGCAAAAGAGGTTGTTACTGACGAAAACATTAAGAAAACCAACAAAATTATTTTGAATTACCGTAAATTGAAATGAAATGAAATATTAGACACTCTAAATATATCAACTGAACGAGTACATCATATCATTCACGAATATTTGGGTAAGCTCCGGCAAAGTGGGTGCCGCGCGAGTTCACTTTTGACCAAAAACAATGACGAGTTGATGATTCGGAGCAGTGTTTGAAGATGATCAAGAGTAATAGACCCGAGTTTTTGCGTCGATATGTGACAACGAATGAAATATGGCTCCATCATTTCACTCCAAAGTCTAATCGACAGTCATACGAGAGGACTCGATGAACCCGCTCCAAAGGGTGGGAAAACGCAACAGTCGGCTGGCAAGGTTATGGCGACAGTATTTTGGGATGCGCACGGATTAATTTTCATTGACTACTTTGAAAAAGTAAGGACCATCAACAGCGACTATTACATACTGTTATTGAGCCATTTGAAAGACTAAATCGCCGAAAAACGGCCCCATTTGAAGAAAGAGAAAGTGCTTCTTCATCAAGACAATGCAGCGTGTCACAAGTCAGTGAAAACGATGGCATAAATCCATGAATTGGGCTTTGAATTGCTTCCTCATCCACCGTACTCTCCAGAACTGGCCTCCAGCGACTATTTCCTGTTCTCAGATCTCAAACGAACGCTCGCTGGGAAGAAATATTCGTCGAATGAAAAGGTGATCGCCGAAACTGAGACCTATTTCGAAGCGAAGGACAAATCGTACTACAAAAATTGTGTTTTAATATGGCCGACCGGAAGTTGTATTATATACATATGCGTGGAAAATATTTTGATCAATGTTATTTATATTGAAATAGACACAATTTTTGACTTGAGCATCTATTTTAAATACAGATACAGTATTTAATTAATCTTTTAATATGTACCTTTTAATATGTAAACGTAACGTAAAACGTTTGACGTAATGAGTGTAGCTAGATATTGCCAGAGATAAGCGCTGGAATATGGCGACGAAAAAAAAAACTCGTTAATTCTTTCAAAATAACAATTAGATATTTTTTAAATATGTTTTATTTGAGAATTATATCTTAACAGCTACACATGCATATATCACAAAGTTAATGTGCCATTAAATATAATAATCAATAGTTATTTCCAGTATGTACAGATATTTTTAGAAACCTTAACAACAAATGTTGATTGTTAGTTACGTCATTGTGACATGAGACAATAATCGAATTCTCATGCGTTCTTAGAATTAGTAATCAATAAATTAAATTAAACCATTTATGTTTATTAAAACTTCAATGGCTTTTATGTATTTTTAGGTTGTCTTTTGTTATATGCAATTAATTGTTATATGAAAGAATATTTCAATAATTAATTACACATATTTCGTATTATCTGTGCTATAATTATACATTTTTCTACATAAAATAACAGTTTATATATAAATAAAGACGCTAATCATGGAATGCTCGAAATTTAATTTTCGACATTCATTATTTTTATTGTGTTTAAAGAAATCAGCTGCCGAAGCAAACAATAACATACGTTTAGGAACGTATGTTACTTCGTAGGTTCTGATTCCAATTATAGGTTTTGGTTTCAAATTTCAGTGATAAAGGACGATATGGAGAACCAAAAGTTATAGAACGAAGACCTATCTCAAACTTCCTACGACTTTTTAAAATTTTAAGACATGTATATTTGAAGGGAATGAATTTGAATTGATGGAAAATGGAGACAGAAATTGAATATTTATATCCATAAAGTCTTGCTACACATACGGGTTTAACAAGGTGTATTACGAGCTACAGAAACCGAATTAAACTGTTACTGCAGATATCTCGACGCCATTTGCTTGAAGTGTTGTTAAAAACAAGATGACCAGAGTATAGAATTAGAGATACAAAGACGTCCTCATCATAATGCGCAGTCACACATTACTAGTGTTGTGAAGGACAACTCAAAATGTGCTCAAATAGTGGATCGGTGGATATCTCTCAAATCAATATTATTAATTTGTTTTATTATTATCATTATTAACGTTATTGTGACACGGTGTTGTCAAGTTGCCGGAAACATGTAAAACACTTGTTGAAAATGAAGGATAATATTATGATTAATATATATCGTATGCAATCTTATTAATGAATGTCTTTTAAAACTGAAAAGTTAGTAAAATATATGCAAGATGCAATAAACGTACTATATTGGATATCAAGATATTTTTACTTCATTAGTATTAAACTCCGATGTACATGATTACAAATTTTTTATAACTTTAAATGTTTATCGACATTAATTAGAAATTGGAAACTATAGCTGTTGTATTTTATTTACTATTAGACGCCAGTACTTACCCCATTCTCCCTGGTGGTGGAATTGGTACACTGTACGACATCAACCATCGGCGTGCTGAGCAAGAGTAATATGGATATGTCCACCAGCCTCTATAGGAGACATTCGGTGGACTTTCGATAAATTTCGGTGAGCGTAAAGTTGGGCTTGAATCAGCATCTTCGTACCTGAAAATAATTAAATATAGACAAAGACTATATTGTTTGAATATCAAGAACTTACTAGAAATAGTGCACATACTTTTATTGTTTCTGATAAAATGAAGTAGCAACATCATTTAAATTTAATTTTTCACTAAAATAATGAACTAGTTTTTGTATAGTTCGGGTTCTATTCCTATATTATATTATATTACATTAGACACCTTTTTCGTAAATCAATTTTTGGGTTTCAAAATGGCTTAGCTTATTGCTGCCAAACAATACCATATTACAAGATGACAATGCTTCCATACACAGCCAAAAAAGTCCAGTCTTGCTTTAAGGAACATCATAACATCACCATACAACTTCCCTAGCCAGCATAATGACGAGTCATTTATATACTTGAACCATTATAGAGTTTTAGAGTAAGGAGAGAGTGAGGAGTAAATTTCCATCTTCAACAACAATCATTGGAGCAATTGACGGATGTTTTCATACAATAATGAGTCAGCAAATTGCAGCATTTTTAATAGCAAATGTTGGCTCAACATCTTATTAGTAAATAAATACTGTGTATATGTTAACTTTTAATATTATTTTGTCCATTCCCTCTGTGTGATGATAAAAAAATATATATAACAAATTAATGTAAAGTGTAATTAGATAAAATGGGCATTTGTAGACTTTAGATAACTAAATAAGTTTGTTTATAAAGCATTTATAATATTTGTACTATTATAAAATATGGTAATTTACAAAACAATTTAACTAGAATGATGTTATAAAAAATCTTTTAATATTTTTTAAATTAGGAAATGTTTTTACCACATTGTTATCATTATTTATGTTAGATTTTAATCTTATCATAATCAATCGTTCCGAACGTAATTAAAAATTAATTTTTATATTATCAATGCCAACTTTGTGTAAGATACAATAAAATCTTAAATTTTATATCGAGAAATGTTTTCAATCATATCATTTCAATGAATATATTATTGATTAATATGTTTTTAATTATACGATCAATTTATAGAACAACTAATTATTTTCAGAATTACGGATTGGTTCGTGTTTATTACTAATGTTTTTCTACAGAAAAAAATCATTTAATATTTTAAAAATTTGATCTATTCTGTGAATAGTGAGTAATATTATTGGATAATATTTTATTTTACTCTATAGTATTATATTATACGAACCTGAAAAATATGTAGAGTTTTTCTAAAATATTGCACAACTACATTGTATGGCACAATTTTTCTAACATAAATAAAATTACGTGTTTTCAATCCCTTGTTTCATAGTTAAAAACATTGTCAACTGATATGGTACGTTCCTTAGTAATAAAAATAGTAAAAAACAATGAATTCGATGAAAATCTTTTCGAGAAAGAGTTAGCCGCTTGTTTATATCTCAAGAAAGTAATTGATGGATATTTAAGTAATCTACTAGCTGAAAATTACGACATTTTAGGCAATGATTTGTTACAAAAATTTAAAAGCATGGGCTGCAGAATATCTTTAAAATACATATCTTGCATTTTCATTTCGATTTTTCCGCCTAATCTTGGAATGGTGAGTGATGAACAAGGTGAACACTCACTACGATATAAAACAGATAGAAGAGCGTTATCTAGAAAGATCGAATGCTAAAATGTTAGCAGATTACTGCTGGTTTGTAATAAAAAATTCTACTGTTCTGAGTTTCCTCTCCGTCCTTCCTGATATTATTTACCTGTCTACCATTGGGTTGCCTCCTTTCTATGCATTTTTAATTGATTCAATATTAAGATCTGTTCGTATTTCTTGACTTCTCATCCGGTCGATCTTTGTTACACTATTCTAAGCTATTTCGTTACTGCTGCTTGTTCCTTACTGTGATCTCTTAGTTTTGACAATATCCATTTCTCTCAACACAAAGGTTTGATTTGATTTGTAAATTGTCTTGTATCCTTCCATACTATTTCTTTATGATATATCTTTTTCATGTATAATTTTGCTAATTATAGCGAGGTATAAATTCATGGTTTTTCTAATTCTTACATTCATTCCCATTTTTTGACTTCCATCATTTTGTGTTTCTTGCCCATATACCTAAATGTACTTACTCTCTATTTTTGCACCCTCAATTTGTATCTTTATTACTTCTTGCTCTCCCATCACCATAACTTTCGTATTGTTTTTATTCATTACCAATCTATATTCTCTTAGGTACACTCTTATTTTCTGCGCGATTGCTTAACTTGCTTGTATTTAATCCGGCCCTATATGTAGTCATTTTTTCTCTATTTTTTCATCTGTTCTGTTATTATTCCATCGATCGATATTATAAACAGGTTTAGTCTTAAATTTCCGCCTTGTTTTAGCCCTGTTTGGGTTTTGATTTCATATTGTCAGCAATAGCGGCATCTGTATTTACCCTGTATATATCTTTATTTTTTTACAATTTTTTTACTTGCTCCTCTTTGCTCTAATATAACCAATAATGTTTTCGTTCTTCCTCTGTCAAATGCCTTTTCCAAATTAATAGACTGGATATATCTGTTTCATTACTGTTCACAATATTTGTCTCATGATGAATATATGGCTTGTATGTATGTTCCTTATGTTCCTTTTCGGAATATGTTTTGGTTCTATTCAGCCAAGGTAGGAGATGTTTACTCAATATGTATCTTGATGGAATATTGTTCACCCGTCCAAATTCCTTAAGACTTAAGAATGTACTTTTCACACATGTAACAAAAACTGTTTTTTGCATTGTCGGCGTCTCTTTTTTTCAATATTCGTCTTCAAAACCATACGGTTACACTCACGAACAGTCAGTCACAAAAATACCTTCATGTGTTAAATCAGTTTTGTCAATAACGATAACGTTTACTACTATGGAGAAAGTAAGAGTCAGACAAAACAAGGTGCTCGGTTAGCCGGAATGTGTGACGAAAGCAGCTGAATTGTTTAACACTTTATGAGCGACAGTATCCAATACGAAATCAATCATATGAAATCAATCCAATACGAATCAATCGTAAATCCAATACGAAGATATACGAAACATAGTAAAACATCTTTGATGAAAAGGAATAGTGGACGGAATCTAAAGTTAACTAAAACAGACCCACGACCATTAAGGATTATCGTCAGACGGCACACAGCTAAACATCTTAATTTTCCAGTCTTAATTTGATAAGTATAAGAATATTATTTAACTAATATCAAACATCTCTTCTGGTCAGCACAATCATCAACAGAATTCAACACGATCGAATCATTGTAGGAAATTTTATAGCAGATAGTGGATTTCCATCTTCAAGATTAATGAAGCAATTGGCAGATGTCTTGGTAGTACAATGAGTCAACAATTCATTGGAAACTATTCAGACACTCTACGAATGCATTCCGTAAATATCTGTAGTTGTTTTAAAACTCATATTGTAGCGTAACATCTTATTATTAAATTAATATTGTGTATATATCAAGTGGTAATTTGATATGGTCCATCTCCTGTATTTAAGTTGCAAATTCACATGTGTTGTAATACGGGAGTGTTTCCCTTTTATAGATACTTAAAGATATAGATAGTCAAGATATAATTATATTTAATTAAATATCCGTTGCAAAAAAGTAAATTCCTTTAAATATTATATTTCTTTTGTTTCGATTTTGAACTAAGGCACTAAATAACATAATGGTACTGCATTTTGCTACTATAAAAACAATCTAGACATAATTACATGGTAAAGAAAATGATCTGTAAAATTTAGGAAATGGTATAATCAATGCTTGTTCAGAGTCGAAATTCTGAAACCTTTTAATATTTCAGTGACGTAATTTTTCTTCAATTATACTTAGGAAATTTATCCGTATAAATAAATAATTTATTACCAAAACGTTCGTCGCTTTCATGAAATATTCCCTTTCAACTGATACCGTTTATTTGAATATGTAATTCGACGAAATCGCTTGTCGGATCGTCCGGACTTACCAAGGAAATTCCGTGCTCGGTTTCTGGCCCAGTTCCATTACAGTTTCCTTAACTTTTTTCGGCCCGCCCATCTCCAACCCCTGTCGTTGCCACCATGTACAGTACACCAATAGACCTGTTGAAGCGTTCATCGCCAGAACACGTGCCGCTAATACCGTAGGATCCGACACGAGGATGTTTTTCGACATGGCGTCCTCCAATCCTGAAACAAAATTCGTTTTGTTATATAAAATATGTATCTCCGATATACATGTACACAATATATATGGTCTACTCAAAATAATAGCGAACCCATGTTATCAATATATTTAAAGTATAGCCAGCTGCAGTTTATTAGCGTATATTCGCTTTAGAATTTTTCATTTTTATTTTCGTTCTCATTTTATTCTAGTTAAAAGGAGACACAATGCTGTCTGATGAGTTAAAACATGTAACTGAAACATCCTGCAGAAGTCGTCCGGTTGTCTCCAAATTTATTCAAAATATTAAACTACAGATTATAAAGTGATAAACGTTATTTTAATGCTTTTTCTGCCTTAAAAAAAATTAAATTGCTGCTTATTATTACTCTGATTGAAAATGCCGAAGCTAGACAAAACAGATTGCTTCTCTAATCAGTTTTTTCGAACAGGAACGAGAGAATAGAGGCCCCCTCTGGTCAATAAAATTCTATTGAAAGGTAAGCATAGTCAGCCGCAGTTTATTAGCGTATATTCGCTTTAGAATTATTCATTTTTATTTTCTTTCTCATTTTATTCTAGTTAAAAGGAGACACAATGCTGTCTGATGGGTTTAAACATGTAACTGAAACATCCTACAGAAGTCGTCCGGTTGTCTCCAAATTTCTTCAAAATATTAAACTACAGATTATAAAGTGATAAACGTTATTTTAATGCTTTTTCTGTCTTAAGAAAAATTAAATCGCTGCTTATTATTACTCTGATTGAAATTGCTGAGGCTTTTCGAACAGGAACGAGAGAATAGGGGCCCCCTCTGGTCAGTAAAATTCTATTGAGAGGTAAGCATTTTAACTGTTAAATAATAAATTGCTGTGGTTTTTATTGAAAATATAACACACTGAAGTCTCTGAAATATAAATATGAAAAAATTAAATATATAATCTTGGATTCACCGAAAGGAAAATATCCTCATGTTATGCAGGTGACGAATCAATATCAGCTTGATGTTAGCTCTATCATAGATCAAATATACAAAATGTAATGTAAAAAAACAGCGAGAGTTTTTTTCAATATAAACATAATTTAATACAATTATTTCAGGAAACTGTTAATCTGAAAAGGATCCATAGAAAGCTTAGAGATATGCAGCTCTTTGAAGGATGTAAAACATCATTTCAGCAAAAGTTGAAGAAGATAACAAAAGCTGATTGAATGTTATTCCAACTTTTACCTTTTCCCAACAGTTAATTAGGTTTTATTAGTCATAACATTTATTAATAGTTCATTACAGATATATTGCTCTTTATGCTGAAAACAGGAATGATAAATAATAATTTGGGTTTTGATGAATTGTGAACAAATGTTAGATAGTTTGGAAATTAACAGCTTAGTTAATCACTTTAATGAAATTTTCTGAATATGGGATTATGATTCAATGCTGAACATTTCCAAGACAGGGTGATGAGAGTGAAAATAACTAAAGGTGAGATATAATTAATATGCGATAACTGTAGGAAATCTTATTGTAGAGGTTCAAGGATTTATGTGCATAGATATGCGTGTAATTATTCAGAATATACATGAGCATTTGGTTAAAATGTGTGAGGATCGAAAGGATACTAACTGTTTTGCAGATATGGAATATGCATTAGGGAGACTGTAGTGATTAAATTTAGTTGTTTTAAGAAATATGTATACAGGTAGTAACAAAAAAAACTAAGAAGAAATACAGAAACACCGGACCGAAGGAAACGAGAATTAAACGTAAAAAGTAAATATGCTTTCTAATGAAAATAATATATGTTACTTAGCTATACAATTGTTAATTAGCTGGATTAATACTCACAGGTGGAATGGAAAAGAGTTCGATGTAAATATAATAAAATACAATCCTAATCTACAAACTATTATAATTGTGTAATTAATTGTAATTTTAAATCCTTCGATAAGATATGCAATAGATGTACTATGTTGAAATAAATTATATTTGATAATATTATTTTAGTTTCAATTTTATTTATGAGGAAGCCAAAATGAACCAAAACTCAGAGTTGACGTGGCAACATTCTGACGTTGTAATTTGTTAATTTGCTTTGTTATTGAACTTCAGAATCACTGCGTCAAATCTGATAATTATTTTTATTGTGTTCATTATTGTGGACTATGTAAAAAAGCTTATAGTAAAGTTTATGTTATTCATTCTTTTATAAACCTCTTTAATCCTAAAAGGTAAAATGAAAATAAAACAATAAATAGGGTCACAAATATAATTTGAATTCAGCTCTAACACGCTTACAATCATGGCTACATATTATGCTTCATTCATTATGATTAATATGAAATTTTCTTTCTTTAAAGTTAGGTAGATATCTGAAAACTAAGATTGTGTATTAGGATTTTGCATCCTGTATTTTTGACTTTATTTACCCATATTTCAATGTTTGTAGCATCACTTTTATGCTTTGTACCTTTGAAATTCAATCAGTTTGCTTTCTAAATATTATATAAATGTTTATGGGCCAACAAAATTAATATTGGAATTTTGCTTAAGACATCTCGGGTTTCATCCAATATAACATCCTATGGAATTTTACCAATTTGTATTGCAGCTAGTTTGGCTGCAATCATATTTTTATTTGATTTTGATAACTCTCACCTCTCACTCCTTGTTACAATCTTATGAATTTCTGAATCTTATGAATTCGTAATCGGTTACACTCAAATTTATAAGTGGTCATATTTTTATCAAAATAGGAACCCTCAACCTTAAGAAAGGAGGATTCAGTTTTTTCAATATAATCCTTCCAGGTCTGAAAATTTTCAAACAAGCCAAACTTCAATGCTTCTTGTTCTATTCTAATGTAGTGGAACGACTCTATATGATCAACAAGCTATTATTTTGATGACAATTTTATATAGCTTCAACATAGCAATTTGAAAAGTTTTCTGCAATTTTGCAATGAAAATTGGATATACTATGACAATTTCAAGTTTAAAAATCCATGTGTTAGTCCAGAAGAGTATTTTTTTATTATTAGATTTTAAAAAATGATTAAAATATGTACAAGGACTTAATACTATGGTAAAAGATACATCGAATAAGCAGTTATAATATAAACACCTATGTGTTGAAATGTTATCGAATAAAATTTTTATCTCCTAGATACAACAAAATCTAACATTAAAAGTTCCAAATGTAGAAAAGTAGGAGGTAGTATTTACAATCTATAAAGAAATCTCTAAAGTTAAATGAAAATACAATAAAAAAGTAAATAAAACTTTGTATATGTGTTTTTATCATAATGTACAAAGAATATAATATTAATATAACGAAAATTCACAGTTACAAGCTCAATTTTATTTTTTCAGATATTTTTAAAATTTACCTTCCGTGCTTATTTTTAATTTTAATTCAATGCTCCGAATCTCTTTCAGTGTTTTCGATTTGTTGAAATACTGCTTGTTGAAAAATATATTAGGTAGTTAATATTAAAAAGCAATGAGGCTCATCGCTTTATTCAGTACAATAATGGTTCATTCATCTCTATCCGAAACAAAGCCTTTTTGTTTTACCGTCAGTTCCATCCTGCTACAGAGGCCACCCCCGCTACTCTAGATCTCTCGGAAGCTGAGTTTCTTCCGAGTAAAATACGAAATTAAACGACAATTTCTCCGGCGGTTTTATTATGATTCGTTCCAGTTTCCAGTCATCTGTATCTCAACGGGGAAACTATTTGTCTCATAGACAATGCTCTTGCACGGGCACGTCAAAGCGTCTGCACAAATGTTCGCCGAAAAGCATTTCGGCAAGTTTGTCGGAAACGTTCGCTTCTAGGACGACCTGTTGGCAAGTTGGGCGAATCTGGCGAACCGGAAGTTCGTATGCATTTTTGTTTCAGCCGCTTTGTACATATTACTTTGTTACATTTGAAAGTATTTGGAATGTATATATTTTAATGTTTTTTCATAATATCCTATCCTATAAAATCCACTATTGAGATCGCTGATTCTTTGTTCCATTGTTCATGGAGTATTTCAATAAGTTCAAGAAGCTATTTACGTTATTTTACAAATGTCGATCTGTACGATTGTACAGTAAGATAGATGAGAACTAGAAATTGATGATAAGTTAGATGACAATATTTGAGAAACTACTTTATGACAATTCTGCGTATTTATTTTACCCGTAATTAAAGTTATTTATGCAAAAAAAATCATTGAAACAGATGTGCACGTGACATAGTTGTTTTGGTTACACTGAACGGTTTGTTATGATTAGACATTCGAATGTATAATTACTTCTATTGTAAGTAAGAACTACTCAAAACAAGTTGTGTATTTTCGTTCCAAAAATGATGGATAAGTGTGGTTAAATCTTGCAAGACGCAAACCAGCCGATATAATTTGAACATCCGTAATTTATTCACAGCAATAAGGCCATTCTAATGTAAGTATTTACTATTTTAAGTACCTTTAGATGTAAGACTGCTCGTAATAACGATAACGTAATATCGAGGTAAATAACACTGTGATAATATTCATGGTTAAGCCTCATTTGTTTTGTTTATTTGGTATGTGACTCCCTATTAATGTTGTTCTATTTTCAGTTACCAAATAATGTGATAAATTATATTTAATATAATATGATGAATTTAGTTAAAAGTGTATATAAAGTCGATAGATATTTCTCCAAGGTTCGAATGACAACCAGACAGAATAAAATGAACTGCTATCTGAACTAACTAAGTATTTACTACTGAAGTCAAGTAAAGTAAAAGAAACTAGGCAGCGATTTAGCTTAGGAATTCATGGGAAAATTTAATATTTACACGTGAAGCATACCTAAGCACAGATTTTGTAAGGTATTTATTGAAATATAGTTATATGTACTTATAAGTTGTTAACATGAAAATCGTATGACATTATAAAAGATGTACGGCTATTATGAAAATCAACTCCAAAATTATAATTACTAGAAGGTAATTTCGTACAATACTGGACACACTCTTTCGTTTCGGCGCTGCCAAATGTTTCAGAAAATCAAGCATCCATCATCAAATGTATATAATTTAAGCCTTTGTGTTACGACTATCAATTAAATAAAGTGAATATTTTGGTAGTCCTGTCAAATACATTTGCATCTTTATCCTCAAATAATCAGTATGGTATCTTTTAGTACGTTTGCCATGGATACAATATCTATTTGTTCTAGCGAATAGCAGCAAAATTCACAAACAATTTCATCTTCATAAAACCTGAAGCGCTGTCGAGACAGGTATTATCATGCTGAAGAATACCATTGTTGTGTCCTTGTTCGTATTTCGACCATATTTCGACCATATTTCGCGCAGAGTAATTTCTTCAAATCCTAATCTTCAAATATTCTTTGCTGCCCAGACTGTTCTATATCTTCGGTATCAAAATCACCACTTCGAAACCAGTATTCATATGTTGAAATCGATGGGGCAGGGTTGACAAAATCTTGGCACAGTAATTGATAACCTTCAACTACCTTTTCTTCCAACTTCCAAAGCACTGAAAAAAGTTTATTTACATTTCAACGAAACGCACTTAATAACGAGAATCTAAAATAAATAAAATAAACGTTCAGTTTGCTTTAATTTTTAGATTTTTGTGTCAAAAAAGGGAACCAGTAATTGTTGTGTTTAAGCATATTCACCTGTTCCAAAGTGTAACATTAAATTTGCGTATTTTTGTCTTGATGATAGAAACTGTTACATACGACCTGGGCATTCGAACAAACCATTTCGACCATTTCGTGTCAACATCGTTGTTTTATTGCTTACCAGCCAACGGAGGAAAAAGAGGAGCCCGCAAATGTCCATCGACATCAGTTGCACAAATTGAATGAATTATTATTACTGAAAAAACCAATACAATAGCCGGGCGAGTAGCCGGTGTACTCACCAGATAAAGCGCTTTTGATTTAGTGCTTTGATTACTACCTGTTCAAATTAATGTAGTACGGCTTGGCTAGCACACGATTTTGAAATACCGTTTTTTCGACACGGTAACGCAATGTTGCTAGAAAAATGGAAAAAAATTGCAGAAAAAACTGTTAAATATTAACCTTATATAAAAGGTGTTATACAGTCAATATTTGATTCTGTTTAAATACAATATTAAATATAATTTGCGCACATTCGAAGGATTTATATATAAAAATATTTACCTTTATTTACCAGACTTTACTTTTTGTCTAAAATTCGCTGCCAAAATATGATATATCCATTCTTACCTCGTGCTTTAACCGAAACATAAATACGTAATAGCTACCAGTTACCCTTCGACTCCGTGGCGATATTTAATGACCCTCTTGTGTGTTAGTTACGAGCCAGTATAGACTTTAGTCTTCGTCCAGATTAATTTTTACTTAAAGTATTAGCACTTTTTTAGAGCTTTCTTTGTGAATCTCAAACGATGTATACGCATTTTTTATGTAAAAGATCAAATGAAGTTGAGCGAATAAGTGAAGGAAGACATACCCACTCAAAGGACGTTTCTTTGATTCAAATAATAAGCGCAGGTAATTGCTTACCAACTTTTAATTTAATATTGAGATCATCTTATTAGGCCTATAAATTAGTTTTAAAGCATTTTTTTAATTTAAATTTTATTGTGAAAAATTAGTACATTGTATTTTATCCAAGCTATTGTGCATCCTGGATTTCATTTCAAAGGTATAATGTATCTTTTGACGCTATCCACCAATACATACATTTTCTTTTATTATTAGAAAAAGTGAAGGATCGCTCAGGCAGGTCACGATTTAAATTTCGAAACAAATAATAATCAGTAGGAACAGGGTCTGGAGAATACAGCGGGTGGGGTAGCACTTCAAATATAATTTATTTAATTACTTTCACCAGATGTAGATCGTGGAAAATAGAACTGAAAGATTTTCTGATATCAAAACTGTATTAGTTTGTAATAGAATAAATGCAGAAATTATTAAAAAATATATTTGTATTAATTAATTTAACATGTCAGGAATTAAATTTTATTACAATGTAGTTATAAAGCTGCATAATATTAAATTAATTTCGCAAATTTAATAACAATAAAAAGTATTGCATCGTGGAAACCCCTATAACTATACTATTAACTACGTTTTTATGCTACAGTATGTTTTTGAGTGCTATTATGTCTGATTACAATAAAACGTATATACCCTTTTAATCTTATCTGATATAAATAGATTTATATACGCGGGAAACATCAAGGATCAAAAGTATCAGATCAGGACAGTATTAAAATTATTTTACTATTATATATATATATATATATATATATATATATATATATATATTATGCTTATCACAATGTATCTCTAGTTAAAAGGATATCATGAAGTATAGCGTCAATACAACAAAAGTTGATGGAAAAGGTAAACATTATAACAACATTTGATTAGGTTTTCTTAGTTATAATATTTATTAATATTTCTTAGCAGATAGTAAATTTGTCCTTCACGATAAAAACAGAAATGGCTTTATTCCTGACGCAAAATTGGTGTTTTCCTATAAGGGAACTATACTTAGAAAATCAGCATTTAAAGAACTAGGGGAAACCATCAATTTAATTTAGGTAACCAAACATTAATTTATGTTAATATCATTTTATATAGATTTATCATTCCTAAGAAAAGTAAAATTATTTGAAAAATAACTAACACTGTCCCGATTTAATTTAAAAATCACCTATCTAATCTAGCAATTAATAATCCGAAATCAGATAATAATTATTTATGGTATACTACTGTAAAATCAAAAGTTTTTTTACTAACCTTTTTATGTTTATTTGTTGACGTTTTTTCTAATTTACCGACTTAGAGTGAACATTTTGGTACAGAATAAGCATCTTGCATGTAACCAGAAAAAAGTAAAACTGGTGGACTAACCGAGAGAATGTCCTGTGAAGTAATGTCCACCTTATTTATTTACCAGTTGCTAAGTTTTACTAATTTCCTGACATTAATGTCTCATATGAGGTAATTCATGACCGAGGTTCATAGTTATGTAGCAATACTAATAATTTCAGTCATTCAAAAAAAGAGTTTCGTCCTCATACAATTGTTAAATTCGATTTCTGGAATGTCTGTTAAAGCTTTTTCCAATTCGGTTTTAATATCTCCGAATGGATCAATGCACTTAAATCATGTAAATAGTACGGATTCGAAAAGTTAATTCATTTCAGCAAATTTGAGTTAAAACTTGAGAAAATTTGTGCATGTAAAATGTTATCATATCAATATGTTTATCATATATTAAAAATAAAATCTAAACCTCTACATTCTTATTCTTTATTATATATTTATATTATATTAATTTTTGATTCTTTAGATAAAAAATATTTATCTATAATATATTATTCTATTAAGTCATATGTTTCTGATAACAAAGTCCAAAATTCTTATTTAAAAACATCATTCCTATTTTGTTGATAACATGGAAACGTAATCTAGTTTTGATATAATTACTATTGGTATTATTTTAAAATAATAATCTATACTTAAGTGTTTTCTATTAAGTAAAAAATAACGTATATACCTAAAATGAAATAACTGTAATAAGGCAAATAATATAAAGTTATTAAATTAAATATTTCTATTGAGAAAAATAAGATAAAAGAGAGCTATATTAATCGAGAGATAGAATGGAGCTATATAAATTATATTAATCAAGCTATAATTATTGAGAATAAATAAATTACTTAATAAAGCAACACAAATGAGTTTGTATTAAGTAATTGAGTCATCTGTATATACAGGGTCCCTTTTGGGAAGATTTGAATTAGCACAGTATTTATGAAGGTTATGTGTAGTTTTAGTAAACATACTCACACGCTATGTCCTCTTGGAAGTTTTGTGCTCAATACAAAATTCTTCAATCAAATCAGTGTTAATATGCTAAAAAATGGATAAAGAAAATGTGTTTCTCTACGTAATTGTCCAGCTTAAGGCCTGACTTAATTGTGAAGAAAAAATATTATTTTTTTCCTTACAATTTTCATTTAAAGGAAGTTTTATAGGAAATTGATCGAAAATGGTAAAAAGTTTATGAAGAAGAACTTGCATTGAAAGAATAGATTTTTCGTATTGACTAAAACAAATAAAGTAATATCCATTACTTCATTTGTCTTTAAAGTTAATGTTATTTGGAATTGGAAGGTTATCAAAATTGAAATATTGAATCGCAAGTCACCGCAACTTACTATACCAAACAGATCAAAGGGGGTTACAGATTCCATGGTATATTATATGATACGGTTTTTTTTTATGTTTTCGTGTGTTTACCAAAAAAAAAAGACATTTGCATGGTAATAAAAAACTTTTTATTAGGTTTTATACAAGCCAAGCAAGATTTTTATTGCCTGACAAGTAATGCAACCGCGAAAATAAAACCAGTGTTGAAACGGTTCGATATGTCATTTTTGGCCAATTCTTGTGGTAGCCCTATATTCCCTCCTATTTTCTCTTCCATAATATATTGAGGTCTGGAAACAATTGATTTATCAATTGCATAAAGATGTTTGAAAATTCTTTTAGAATTTGGTATGGGTTTCCGTCTAATAAGTCTTAACATTCATTGTTTTCGAGCTTTTTTGTCCTCAAATCGTCTGTATACACTTAATATGTCAATAATGCAAAATAGAGAGGTGTTATTTTATGTAGACATATGTCAAAACCAATAATTAGGTTATGTTGTTCAACAGTTGTATATATTAATACTTCGCATTTTACCAAGAGATATCGCTATTTCCCATTGGGCAATATGTACGTTTATATGCGTAATAAGGTACAGTTAATTTAAGGAACAGAAAACAGCTACCAACAATGGTATATTGAAAATCATTTGTCTATGATTTCGGCTCAAGTACCAAGAATAAGAATAAAGCAAAATGGAGAGGTGTCATTTTATGTAGACATGTGTCAAAATCAACAATTAGGTTATGTTGTTCAACAGATGTTTATATTAATAATTCGCATTTTACCAAGAGATATCGCTCTTTCCCATTGGGCAATATGTAGGTTTATATGCGTAATGAGGTACAGTTAATTTAAGGAACAGAAGACAGCTACCATTAATGGTATATTGAAAATCATTTGTCTATGATTTCGGCTCAAGTACCAAGAATAAGAATTATATCACACCAAAATAAAGCATTCTCTCATAGAGTAGCGGCAGCTCTTCAGTATTTAGTTGAAAACAAAATCAGGATCAAAGAGCATTCATCTTTTGATATCTAAACATCCTTACTCATCAGATCTTGCAATGTATGACTTTGTAAACAAAAGCAGCAACAGCATTAGGCAGTTTTTTCCATTGTAACTCGACGATCGTATTATCTAAAAAAAAAACTAAAAATATTTCTTAAAATATCAACACTTGCTTAACAAACAAAAAAATGGATGTAAAGCGAACTTTTCATGAATATCCTTCTACACATATAGAATGAAACCCTTGTCCCCAATTCAGTTAATCGATAAAATTATACAGATTATAACTAAATCAAGAAGTGTAGCGTGAAAATGATGTTCATTTTGCGAATTTTAATGAAGGAGTTTCAATCGATACTAATCCCGTAGAACCGTAAAACGTGATTGAAAATATATTCAGATTTTTAAAACTTTATCCAACTATTAATGATATAATATTTATAGATTTGGATACTAACTATAAGTTGTCAGATCACATAGTGTACTTTGATGTATATTGAAATTTTTTGTATTAATTGCAAATATAAAACTACTAATCAAATAAAATATTTTAATAAAATCCTATTTTTTAATATCTCTTGTAATAAATATACTCGTTCAACAGGCCCTCGGGTGATTAAGAGCTACAAAATTTGGCGAAAAATTTAGACATAGGAGGACTTTCTATATCTCTTTATTTTATAGATGAGATCTATAAATTGAGAAGTTAAAATACGTATAACAAATATAGTATAACCACTATTACTCTCATTTAGCATTCAGCATTTTAACGTTATATATTGCTAAACTATGAAAGACCGCAATCTTTTTGACAAATATTAATAATTTATCTAAAAACAATCATCTAAATTAAAATAAGTCAGAATAAAACTCATATTGCTTTATTTAAGCAACATTAACATATTAATGTTAAGATCGTTGCACTATATATTGCTAATATTAATAAAACTACCACAAAAAATGATACGCTCGTCTAACTATTATATCCAAATTTTTGGTTTGGCCTAATAATCAATAAGTTCCCAACTAGTAAGCTTGTTGACTATGAACTTTGTATATCGGACAGTTTTCCTCATCCTTGAAGTTCATCCATTAGCATGCGGAAAACCTTTGTATTAGATAAATATAAATACCTACAAATTGTTTAAGGTAGAATGATACATTGATAACTTCTACAAATAAATCAAACCCAAAACAATAAATCACAAACTACAGCGTTCAATCTTCTTAAGTCCTAAAACTCTGCCATTAGTTAGAGGCAACTGGTGTCAACTAAAAACCTAGGAAAATCAATAACAAATACTCTCGGACTATAAACTATTTAATCACTCCGATTCGAGAATAATATAACTTAGAATAGTATTTTGATATTTCTTATAGATTTACATAATTAAATGAATTTTGTCAACATTCAAATATTAACATGTGAATAAATTTTTAAATTTATTTCTGAGTAATTACTCAGCAGTTGCTAGTTCAATGCCCTGCGGATCGTACTTTTGAGGCCACAGATCTAGCCCACATAAAACCTAGTTGATGATAAATAAATTCTAAAATAACTCGATGGAAATTTTGGAAAACGTTTAAATCAGAAGATCGAATTTGTCATGATCCAGACACCAGTAGACGAATTTACTATTTGCTATCGTTTTCCTTCAATATATAACTTAATGTATCATGTGTGCGTTCGATAGCATTGTGATTCTGATTCTAAATTGAAGAAGTTCATGGTGCATAACAGTAAGATAGTCGAAACCTGAATATTTTACTCTTGGATGAATTCGAACATGAAACTTTGACTCTAGATCCTTAAAACAATTGTTTATGTTTATTCAGTATATTTATCTCCTTTTAAATATTGCGGAATGTTATTTAACTTTGCATCTGATATGATTTTTGAATTACTCAAGAGTAACATTTTCTATTGTTTCTCTAATTAACTGGAACATTTGTATCAGTTCTATAGAAAATAGTGTAAAATGTTCAATACGGTATACATGATTAAAGTAGGTAACTAGTTACCACTTTAGAGATCGAAAAAATAAGTATACATTAAAAATTATCGTGGTCTGAAGATTCGGCTACTTTCGGAACTATTCGTATATTCGTCGGCGCATTCTGCTCGCCGCAAGCCGAAATGTTAAAAGTCGATGTTGCCAAATTACAGCTACGCTATTTGCTTTATGGATGTATTTTATTTTAGAAAAATAATATATTTAACAAGACTTTCTGACATTAACTTTTATATTTTGTTTTGAAAAAAAAAATAGAGGAGATACGTATTTTTAGTTTATTCTTGCCCTTAGATTTGGCAATACTGCATGGTATTGTAAGCCAAGTGTTTCTCAAAAGAAATGGCGATGTACCGTATTGCTATGATTAAACGTTGGGCATTTATTTGTTTAACTATTAAGCGTTGAATTACTCAAGAGTAACATTATCTATTGTTTCTCTAATTAACTAGAACAGTTGTATCAATTCTATAGAAAATAGTGTAAAGTGTTCAATACGGTATACATGATTAAAGTAGTTAACTAGTTACCACTTTAGAGATCAAAAAAATAAGTATACATTAAAAATTATCGTGGTCTGAAGATTCGGCTACTTTCGGAACTATTCGTATATTCGTCGGCGCAAGCCGAAATGTTAAAAGTCGATGTTGCCAAATTACAGCTACGCTATTTGCTTTATGTATGTATTTTATTTTAGAAAAAAATATATTTAACAAGACTTTCTGACTTTGAATTTATATTTTGTTTTGAAAAGAAATAGAGGAGATACGTATTTTTAGTTTATTCTTGCCCTTAGATTTGGCAATACTGCATGGTATTGTAAGCCAAGTGTTTCTCAAAAGAAATGGCGATGTACCGTATTGCTATGATTAAACGTTGGACATTTATTTGTTTAACTATTAAAGCGATTAATATGGCATTTTTAAAGTTATATTGTTATGTTACTTTTTACTTAAAAAAAACCTTTCAGGTTAACATTTCAACGTTATAACAGGATTACGAATATGGAGAGTCAAAGATAGGTTTCGTTTCAGTTGTTACAAATAGGATAAATTAATTAAATGACTTAAATTTTGCAGTGAAAGTAATTTAATATGTCAAGTTTGTAATATGACATATATGGTAGCAAGAGAAAGAAAGATTTCAATATGAGCTTGCTGCACAACTAAAGTCGATAACAAGAAGTATCATCTGTCTTCTCTGCGTTTCCAATTTTATGATTTTAGTATCCATAAATACTGAATTTCGGCAGCATCTTTGTCGGATCCATAATATAGATGTTAAACAATCTAAGTTGGAAGCCATAGGACGATAAAGAAAAAAAAATTGCTTAAAGAATTTAAATATCAAAGAAGAGAAAAGCAGACCTAGGCAGAAATAAAAGAAGATAGTTGAAAGGTTATATACTAAAATAAAACACAAAATATTAACATGATTGAGTTTTTAGGTACTTGAGTCCTTGATTTCACTAATTATAGAGGTGTTTTTTTAGAAGGTAAGCTGTTTTTCCATGAAATGTATTAACCTTTCCTTTATTGGAAATTTTCTATTGCAACTTTTATTGAATTGTAATTAGTTAGTAATTAGTGTGAGAAGTATAAAGGACTGTGTCTACAATAAAGTTAAGTTGTTCATTTTAGTTGTATATTGTGAATTTTATTTATATATAATACATTTGTAATACTGTATATTCAAATATGTGGTAATTTAGTAAATAGTTCACGGCATAGTTAAGGTTCATTGTTTTATATCCTCTAATTTATAATTTAAACCTAATATTAAATTTTAAAATGAATATAATATAAACATTTAAAGTAATATGCATAAGTAATATGCTGTATTTTTCTTTTTACCTCTAAATGTTTCGTAAATTAATATCAAGTTCTTACTGTCTTTTTAAAGTCATTTTTACTATATGTACATATGTATAGTACATGACCGGATGTACGATGATTTTTAATATATCCTGAAAAAATAATGTTAATATATTTGTAGCATACAGCCAGTGAAAATTTAACATATAGGTATGAGATACACTAAGAAGGCCAATATTTAAGTTACCCTCGGAGATAACTTAATTAAACATAACAAAATCAATATTTACAATATGTGTATCCTGAGTGTATTGGATGTGATCCTTTTCTGAAATTAATCACTGCTGATTGGTTTGGTTTTACTGATAAAATTGGTTACACATAACGTATTTTTAATTTTATAGAATTTGATTTAACTGAATATAACTTTTAATATAATACATGGGTTAATTTTATAACAACAATATTACACAGTAATTTGAATGAAAATATTATCGACTAATGATTCATTTGAAAAATTATTATTTAAATCCTGAAATTGTTTATGTCATTATTTTTTTTAGCTTTCGATATCGTTAACTCATAAATATACTTAATCATATGGAATAAATATCAATATACTGATACTTGTTTGATTTTTGGAGATTCATTTACTCGATTAATTTATTAAATTGTGTCATATAGCCATAGAATATCATCAAGAATATGACTAGCAAACAATTAATATTGCATGAATATTTGTTTTGGGTTATTTAAGCGTTGAGATTATTTTTCTCACTTTTAAATAGCAGATGTAATTAAAAGGTGTTATGCAATATCATAGCCTTTATAAATTATTGATGTTGTTTTTAGAGATTGTTTTGATTACACATTTCGAGGTATTGTATAAAAGGTAACCCTTGTAAATGATTTTGTTATTTTAAAACATTTCCAGAAGGACAATTAGGAGGTCAGTTAAAACTATTACCATAGCTTTTTCATAATCAATAAATTGTTGTACAAAGATAAGGCTGCTAGTGTTATAAAACAATTAACGATACTAATAATCAAGAAACTATTAAACTATGATGATCTCTTTTATAATTTTTTAAATTACATTAAATATTATATTCTTGTATACACTAAAATATAATTACTCTATTATAAAAGCAATTTATTTTCACTTAATTTTTTTATATATCCTGCTACTGCAGCAATCTGTTTCCTTGAAACAATAATCTGATATTTAGTTAGATTTTCATGGATTGATATATCTTTAGGTGAGTCGTGTGCCCATTAATACCACCTTCATCTTCTGTCTGTGAATCTTGATGCTAGATCTGATATACTCTTTCTGTCGAGGCGGGAGTATCTTACTACTCACTACCTGCAGTTCAGCAGCTACCTGGTTAATGCGTTGTCTATTCTGGCTAGTTATAGCAATATGACTATTTCTTACTCCACTGCTCGTAGATTCAAAATTAGGTACACATATTTATTGTTTATGTACGGGGTAATATTGAACAAAGTTCTCATCGTTTTACTTTGATACCTTTCTAGTACTGCGATGTTACTATTGCTAGTTGTGTCTGTTTGATGTATGTATACGACCATATGGCTTCAGTATAGCTTTATAGATGGCCGTTTTACTGTCGTCTGTCAACTGTGACTTGTGGCCGGTGAACCAAATGGTCCATATGTGTTTGCGCCTAGTGACGTGTGGGTCAAGATAAATACCCAAGTATTTGGCGTCATCTGATTGTAGAATTTCTGTATTGCAAAATTTCACAGATGAGCAGATCGTTATTTTTTTCTGAGTGTGAAGTTTACTTGACCCAACTTATCTGTATTCGCCTTAATACTGTGCTCAAAGCATTTTTTCGAAGCAATCGAGACAGGTATAGTTGCAACTTTTCGGATGCGGAGTCGTGATTCTCATGTATTGAAAGGATTGCGGTATCATATGCAAACGTCGCTGTAGTAGTATAAACATGAGTGGATATAACTGTCATGAATATTAGAGAACTGATCCATTATGCTTTCTCCTGACTTAATTTCGTACAATTAAGATGTCTCAGAACTATATTTTACTAAGTAGTTTCTTTTTTCAAGATAAGGTTTTAACAATAGAAAGAAATAGTGTGTCACTTAAATACCATGAAAATATTTATTCAAACGTTTTCTCTGACAATTGTCTGAAAATGAAACCCTGAACTGGTTTTTGATTTATGAAAGTGAATAAGTAATAAATTAATAGCATCAACCATATGTAAAATGTAAATTGTAAATTCAATCTTACTCATTAAATAGACTGAATCTGATCAGAAGATGTTAAATTGTAAATCTGCAAAATATTATATTAAAGATGTATTGGAATAGATAGAAGCAGCAACAAACAACAACAAAAAATTTTATAGTTGCTATGTTAGTAACTATTAGAGCAATTATTTAAGGAAAGTAATTATTGCCATATATAATTTTTAATATAATAATCATATATTAATTAATATATTGACGATATGCTATGCTGGACAGGAAAATGGCACACTAAAATTAATAAAGCAGTGCATATTAATTTCACAAAGAAAAGAATCAAGCATAGGAAATATCCCATATGAAAATACACCCAAATATTTTCGTATAATAAACTTAGATGGAACTCACATGTTAAGAAAGAACGTGGAAGAAATCAAGCTGAAATACCAAAAATACTGGCTATTGGTTTTTTCATTATATCTTATATGCAGTCTTGTCAGTATATAATAATATTTTACTTTACCAACAAGTCTTGCAACCAGTGTGAAATTATGGAGTTCAACTTTGGGTTTGTATCGGCCAATTCAACAAAAATACCACGGAAAGGTTTCAAAATAAGTTACTGCGGGATATTGTTGATACTCTATGGTACATTTGTAACGAGAGTCATGACAAGTTGATTGATACATTGATAACTTTTATCGGCACATTAAAATTAATTTTTCACTAATAAAAGAATCAGGCACAAACCAACATATAAAAATCATCAAGTAGGACAATATGGAAATACAGCGAAATATATTGGCCTTGTTGACAAACTAATGTGGAAGCCACATGTTAAGAAAAAATGTGGAGAACTGAAGCCGAAATATCAAAAATGTACGTGTTACATGTATGGTAGATATACAATCCAGTCATTATATAGTAGGCTTTTACATGCAAACACAAAAGAATAGAAATATCATAAATATATTTAAAAATAAGTTATTGCTACCTACTATTGATATTCCATAGTACATTCGTAACGAAAATCTGCATCAGGACTTGAAGTTACTGTCGAAGACACTGTCGAAAATGTTATCAAGGACTATGCCCAAAGACATCAACAGAAGTTCATCATCAATATTGATGGCTTAGTCAGAAGATTAAAAAGATTAAAGCAGTTTGATCTAGATCAATAACGTTACAAGTAAAACTCAGTGCACATTAAAAAGAGTGACGTGGATGTGTTAAGTTTAAGTTAAATGATATTTACTTATATTTAAGAAAATTGTTTAACTTTAAATTTACGAAAATTATTTAAAAAAATTGAATTTGTATGGTTTAGGGGGTTTAATTTATTAGACGATTTAACTGTCTCTTGTAATATTTTCGACATGTGATACATCGCAATGTATCAAATATCTGGTCAAACTAGGATAATATAAAAAAGGCACCGAACAAACAGAATACACGTGTCTAGCAAAAACGATGAAGAAGTACCCAGGCTAGACGGAGCGTGTAGGAAGTTAGACCTGGTAGAGCACCCGTTAGGTTGTCTATAACCATAAACTACAAGATGGTCCAAATTTTGAGAAGTTCTTAGCTGGAAGAGTATTTCTCTCTCCGAAATTCTGAACGAAGCGATATGTAGAAAAGGGTTTCTTAAACCAACCTTCTCAGCCCAAACCTTCAGGGGGAGCTACAGCAATAAAATACGATGCATCGAGAATGACATAGACTTCTCTATGGCATTCTCCAAATTAAATACTAAGAGAAGAACTATGAACAAAACATCAGAATTACTAAAATAACATGAATTAATAAACAGTCAAGAGAGACATAGAGAAGATTTAATCAGATGTAACAAGAAAGAAAAAGTATCAAGAATGGATGTGCAAAATCAAGAACAGTAAATTTTATGTCGTGTAATTTGTATGTCGTACGGTTTAGTAAGTCATGTTCATCTAATTCATAGTTCTTTCACCACTACATATCGATTTATCTTCTTTAAATGTGTATATTTTTATATTATTGGTTTAAACAAACTCTGATTTTTGTGCATTAATTTACGCAAAGGAAAGAGAAAATAAATTGTATTTTATTTACATCATTGTTTTCTCCCCTTAGCTACTCTCTACTCTACTCTAATCATTGCAAATTAGGATATAAACAAATAGTTTATTACTGCTAATTTACTAGATTGCTATAATAAATAATTTTAAAACAATTGGTTTGTCTGTCTTTTGCAGCCTCTGTAGTAAATCGACATAAACCTCATACTCTTTTATAATTCAAAATTCACTAATAGCCCTACAATTTAACACAGCGTACCAAACAAATGGTATAATAGGTTTTTTGTATTCGAACCGTTTCCCATCAATAACAAATCTAAATTAAATCGTCCTCACCAAATCGCGTTTATAATGGAAACGAATTGTGGGCGGCAACGCCGACATGAAAGCACCAGTCCCCGAAAATCCTAGCCTGTTTGCGAATTAATTAAAAGTTTTTCCGAAGTCTGAGTCGGAAATCCGAGGCTGATACGTAGAGCAGTGGAGTGTTCCGCTGCCTCTTCCCCACTTTCAAAGGGAATACTTTTAGACTTTTTTCGGTGTATTCATCATCAGAAATGAGTGGAAATTTATCTGCGGTAGAGTAATATATAACAATGAAATATAGTCTCGCATGAGGTAGGAAGTTTTAGCTTCATAGGCGGTGACGCATGGTAAAATAATGAAATATGCAGGAAAGTTAAAATTGTATGTTATCATGATATTACAAAAATATAGTATATTAGTCAACTTTTCTTATAGAATGGAATATTTAATATATTTTTGACAATAATTGACGGATACAGTTCCTTAGACCCGCACTGAAAGCTACACGTATAACAAATCAATTTAAAAGTCCCCGGCCTACCATAGTAAAACACAATTTTTGGCAAAATTTTTTTTATTCAATATAATTCAAGGGTGATACACTTATTATAGCGATCTTCCAACTTTTCGATACCATTTTTGTAATACGATTTGTCCTTTGCTTCAATATAGGTCTCAGTTTCGGCGACCATCTCTTCATTCGATGAAAATATCTTCCCAGCGAGCATTATTTTGAGATGTGAGAACAGTCGCTGGGGCCATGAGGAAGCAATACTAAGCCCAATCCATGGATTTTTTCCATCATTTTCACTCACTTGTTATACTATGCATTGTCTTGGTGAAGCAGCACTTTCTTTTTCTTCAAATGCGGTCGTTTTTTTGCGAGTTCGTCCTTCAAACGGTATAACGCTATGTAATAGTCGATGTTGATCGTGTCCAGTGCAATCGGACGACTGTCGATTGGACTTCGGAGTGAAATAATGGATGCATGTTTCATCCATTATCACATACCAATGCAAAAACTGGAATTTATTGCGCTTGATCATCTTCAAACACTGCTCCAAATCATCAACTCGTCGTTGTTTTTGGTCAAAAGTGAGCTTGCGCGGCACGCACTTTGCACAGAGCTTTCTCATACCCAAATATTCGTGTATATGATGTACACATTCAGTTGATATCTATAGAGTTTCTGCTATTTCATTCAGTTTTAATTTACGGTCATTCGAAATCATTTTGTGGATGTTTTAATGCTCTCGTCGGTAACAACCTCTTTTGGGCGTCCACTGCGTTCACATCTTCGGTGCTCATTTCATCAAGTCTAAACTTAGCATATTAATCCTTGGTAGTTAATTTTCCTGGAATAGTGTCCGGAAACTCGGCAGCAAGCCAAGTTTTTGCTTCAACTGTATTTTTCTGTGCTCTGTATTATATGTCGAAAATTATGTAATTTATTCATGTTGGCACATCCAAAATCATTTTAATATTAGTTGTATTTTTGAATAAATTTTGTATCAGCAATATATATAATATACTAAGATATACTTACTTGATATATTTCATAAACTCAATTATTCCTGGACCACCAATCAAAAAACTAGTTTTTTGTTATTTTTTATGATTTTCATAAAATTTTTACAAACATATATAAAAAGATTCATAAGTCTGTAAATACATAATCATAGAATTAGCAAATAGTGATGTAGATTATCGAAATACGCAAGCGCAGAACGAGCCAATCATATACAGTACATCTTGTTCACTTCTCTGAGACGACAGTAAAAGAACTCCATATAAAGTGTTGGACAGGCGCTTTTGTTCTAATCTAGCATCACAGATTTTACAGCTTCGCGTTCTTTTCTATATAGGCCTTTTTGTTTAATGGGGTATTATTGAGGTAATATAATTATTTCATAGGGATAATTAGCAGTAGATAATGCGAAAATAAGTGCATATGGTATGAAATATTAGTAAAATATTATCATTTTATAACACTAATTTTGTAGATTGCTATATTTTTATAGGTATTAGGTATATTTTTATGTTAAAAAATATGGAAACACAATTTATTTGAAGATTATAGTAAAGTTAAGAATGAAATATGGTCATGTTTTTATACGTTTTGTTAATTGTTATTAATTTCATTGTTAATTTGTTATTATACATATATCTTTCTGGATTTTTTAGATATTTCAAAAGATGAAAAGAGCTAAATGTTTAAATGAAATGTCATGAATTTTTAGGATGGTTTAGAAGATAGTTTTTGATAGATTTTATATATATGTTTATGTAACAAATTTTACTGTCGTCTACTCCTCTGTAGTCTCACATGGTAGCGTTTTATTTTGTTAGACGCAAGAGGAACGGAAGGCGAGCTATTTGAACGTCACCAGGTGTGACTCCATAGAAAACAACTTGCATTTTTTGATAGAAAAAAAACTACTTCAATTCAAGTCATTTATATAATGTCTAATTATATTCAGTGATGTAAAAATCAGCCGTATATCGCATGCTCGCAATTTCTCCGATACGATCCTGATTAATAAAGCATTAGCAGTTAATATATTCCATGTCTATTGTTTTGCTCTCAATAAAAGTAACCAGATAGTGTCCTTATCATTCTTGATACAGTTTATTTTGCGATAAGTGTTTCGTAAGTAACAAGCAAACCAAAAATCAGATAGGTAACGCGTCAACCAGAATTAGGATGATTTTTATTAGGAATACGTGACCGAGCGAATGAAAGTTTAAATTGAAAAACTTCGCGAGTGTTGTGATACTCACCTGTTCGGATATCAATACAAAAGAACCAAAATCGACACGTGAGTAAATATTGAATAAGGATTTGTGTTAATCATTGAAATGTGGTTTATAATTAAAAAGATAAAGTGATATAACTAAAATATTTATTAAAAAAGTGTTATTTGATGTCTATATTTATATACGAGAGATATTGTGTTTATTTAAAACCTAATTATTGTCATTATTGTCATTAATTTGGCCACAAAACTCTGGGAGGAATTCTTTCACCTTTCGTTCAACAGATATGTCCAAAGAATTATAAACCCTAAATCGTCCGTCGCTAAATCTCTCCGCTGCCATCAACTCAATTACTTCATTTCTAACATCATCTCAAAGAAAAGTATCATATCTTAATCTTCGCATTTGAAAATCCTGAAACTTACATAGGCTAAACTGAAGCAGCCACAAATTTCTAAACTATACAAAAGAATTACCAAGATAAGCCTTCGAATTTAGTTTGATTGTAATACTAGTTCCACAAGCACAATCCTAGAGAACTAATATCTACTGCAGCTTGGTCAATTTTGCTTATCAATTCGGCCGTCGATGCCATTTTTTCTCCGTAACTAACAGGTCAATTGTAAAGTCCCCGGCCTGGCACATAGATGGCGCTACTAGAATTAAATCAATTTGTGAATGATAGCATTTTGAGTGAAGCAACTTTTGTTACTGTGAAGGAAATGTATAAAAAGGAATTTCGCGTGTTGATAAAATATTGCTTTTTGAAGGAAAAATATACAGTTGAAGCAAAAACTTAGCTTGATGCGGAGTTTTCCAAAAACTGCCCCAGGAAAATCAACCACCAAGGATTGGAATGCTAAGTTTAGACGTGGTAAAATGTGCACAGAAGACGATGAACGCAGTGGACGTCCAATAGAGGTTGTTACTGACGAAAACATTTAAAAAATCTACAAAATGAATTTTAATGACCGTAAATTGAAATTGAGTGGAATAGTAAACACACTAAAGATATTAACTGAACGTGTACATCATATCAGTCACGAATATTTGGATATGAGAATGAGAATGAATGATATGAAGATGGTCAAGCGTAATAAACCCGAGTTTTTGCGCCGGTATGTGACAGTCATCTATATGCCCCACCATCAACAGTGACTATTACATAGCGTGATTGGACCGTTTGAAGGACGAAATCGGTGAAAAACGGCCGCATTTGAAAAAAAGAAAGTGCTGCTTCACCAAGACAAACCACCGTGTAACAAGTCAGTGAAAACATTGGCAAAAATCCATAAGTTGGGCTCCGAATTGCTTCCTCATCCACCGTGTTCTCCAGATCTGGCCCGAGCGACTATTTCCTGTTATCAGATCTCAAAAGAATGCTCGCTGAGAAATTTTTTTCGGCGAATGAAGAGGTGATCGCAGAAACTGAGGTCTATTTTGAGGCAAAGGACTAATCGTACTACAAAAATAGTATCGAACAGTTGGAGGGTCGCTATAATCAGTGCATCACCCTAGAAGGAAATTATGTTGAATAAAAAAAACTAATTGTTCTAAAAAATATGTTTTACTATTGTAGGCCGGGGAATTTTCAATTGATCTGTTACTTATTCTAAGTTGTTGAAATGTTTTACTTGCTCCATCTATATCCCGTTGATGTTTACAATGCCAAGCGATCCGTTAGTTGACAGGCCTCTAGTCAATTTTTCTTTCAATTCTTCATTAATACTCAAGCCATATGGTTCTGTGGTGCAAACTATATCATGAAGAATGTAGATGCCTCAAAATCCATATTAGCAAATATAGCGCCATCAAGTTTCTTTACCTTGTCCGTTTTTAAAAACGTTTCTCAAAATTTCATCCACTGCTATGTTGAAAAACGGTGGAGAGACAACCTCTCTCTGGCGAATAACGACTGTGAACTGAAACGTCTATAATATGTATAAAATGGAGGCCTCCATCTCATGGTATTTTCCGTAATGATCAGTTTTTGTCAACTGACGATTTTAGATTAATTTCTTCAAGATTTTTTTAGTTGTATGGACCCTTGTATTCATATCAGTATCAATAACTTGATTGAAAATCTATATTATATATCACATTGGATTGTCTTAATAATGGATTGATTATAAAAACTTTCATGATTTTATTTTAATTTTATTCAAAAATTTAACTTATTAAAATAATTTTTGTCTAATATTCTACAGAAGATCAAATATGTCAAATTTTCCAACAAAAAATCATATAGGGTCTGATAACACTGGGTTTTTGATTAATACTAAAAATATATATAACACTAAAAATATAAAATTAAATGATACAATTTTAGTTTTAAGGGTAAAGTAATCTCATTTCACCACTAAATATTTTTAATGATAAATTGTTAAAAAAATGTTTGTTTCTTTAATTTTTTGACATATGGTGTTTAACAATCGAGTGATATGAATAGTATATATAATAGCACTCAAATTTGAAAAATATTAGTTATATTTTTTATTGCTATGAACATCTATTAAATACATATTTGATGAACAACATATATATTTTTGGCTTGCTTTTAAACTTTTTGATATTTTTTATATCTATTTACCTCTAAATTATATCACATGCAGTAAATTTAATAATTCGTAAGTAGAAAACTAAAGTACTAAACTACTCGGAAATAATAGACAGCAAGATTATTTATCAAATATATACTTCTAGAATACAATACTTACAATCAAATATGAAGTTCACCAAACATATAATTACTAAAAATTAACTAACCCTTGTTCAAGTTCTTCATTCACGTTGTTTATTCATATTCTAGTAGAACTTATATATGAACTGAACATGTTGCCAATTGTAGATTGAAAAATGTAAAATTCTTTTATAAACTTTTTAGTAAAAGGCTTTCTCGTATATTTGCAGAAATTAGCTTTCCGTCATTTAGGTAAACCTTTTGATCACTACAGGTGAAATATGAATTAGTTTCTCTCGAATTAACAAAAATGTACGTCTATATGTCTATTTATCAATAACGCTGTTGGAGAATGCTTCGAAACCATCACTTCACCAGAAACATTCAAATACAATGTGAAATCGGCTCGGTATGTTTTTTTTAATATTTAAAACCACTCCAACCGCCGCCAAAATTAAAGTTCTAAAAAATCTCAAAGAATATTTTACAATTATCGTTTAATTCCTGGATTTAATATGACACAAAGTTAATCAAATTACAAAACAAAACAACAAAAAACTGCTTATTTCGTGTATTAGTTGACATTAATATCAGTAATAAACTAAAAAATAAAAGATAAGCCAAATATTATTAATATAATAAATATTGACAAACTAATACAGACTATGGGTTTTATAGATTAGCAGTCAGAACATATATCAAACTTTATTTAGTTTTATAACATGACACAATTGATATGTGTTAAAATATTTACTGTGCCAAATGTAAATATATATAGTATGTATAACTATATGTATACCCACGAATCATTTCTCTTTATAAAATCGACTTGAATATAATCACAAAAATAATTATTTTATGGTATGGATGGTTCCATAACAACGATATATTTTATTTGATGATATATCAAAGCCTTATCCTAATTTTTAATTTTAGATATTACAAAATATATAAAATGATTTAATATATAAAATTAAACCTGAGGATTAAACTGTGACACCTATCTTATATTTAATATGTAATTATTATGCAATTGTCCATGCTTCAATATATAAGGTTATTTAAATTATTTCTAAAACTAATTAAACCATATGCAGGCAAAGTTAGTAATTCAGTCAGCATTATTAAGGTATTAACCTCGCCGACAACAAAATCTATTGTAATAACATATATTGATATCAACATACGTAAATAAATAAAGATTATTCAAAAATTTAAAATATTTTTAAAGTATAGATATATGAGGTGTGTCGATAAATAATTTCCATTTTTTTCGTTTGTTCAAAATATCGGTCATTTGATTTTATACATTTCGCCAATCTCTCAAGTAATTTCAGGATGCCACACTAAAAGAACATTTTCTTATTTTTAGCTTTTTCTTCGACAGAGAATAGATTCATCGAAATTGGTGAAGTGCTGCTCTGCAAGCCTGTGCCATATTGATGCGAATAGGTGGTAGTCGGATGGAGTCAGGATAGTACAGCAAGTGCAATAAAACTTTAAATTCATGTGACGACATCTTCCCAACTTTTGAATCTTTCCCATCGCTTGTAATTGTTCATATATTGCGACTTTGCTCGAATTCAACAGTCTGAAAAAGAATTGTTTGTATTCAGCCTCATCCGATTACACCTACATTTCCGCAACTTCAAACGTTTTCGATATATTAAGACATTCTTTGTATTGAACATTGAAATCGCCACATTTGAATTATCGAAATCACATTTCACATTTACTTGTGATTAGAACATACTCAACATAAGTCTCCACAAGCAAACGATGGCGTTCAATGGTTTTTTTCTTTTAATGAAACAAAAAAAACTAATGCGTGTAACAAATGCACGTTTTCAGGTACAAAACTCGATATTTTTACAAAACACAATATTGTACAATTATCGCCAATGAAATGTTTTACAATAATTAGAAATTTCTTATACACACCTGATATAGTGTGACAATGTTGCCAGAATCATCAGAAGTGAAAATGCAATTTCGAATATGTTATGCTAGGCTGGAATTCCAGGATTTTAGCGAGAATTTTTGTATTTCCTGATCGTGGAGATATTTATATCGAAATCGCCACTTTTAAAATGTTTGTTACCAATAATGCACGTTTGAAAAGAAATCAAACATATGTATAAATTACGTCATACATTAAATATAGAGAACTTACAAAATATGCGCCAACTCATAAACTAACATATTACAAAACGTTACTTAGATAAGATAATTATCAAGCAAATAAGGATTCTCTCTTCAGAAATTGTGAATGTCATACATTACATTGTTATTAAGTTGTTAGTTAAGTATACAATTTTACAATTTATTCTCGTAAAATTATCTGTACTAGGTATATAATGTAAAAGGAGGCACATTATCTACATTTTATAAATAAATTAAAGGATAATCTTACCAACAAATATACTGACTGCGAGAAATTCAGATTAATACTGCAGGAACAAATTAGTTTAAAAGTAAGACTTAAAGGTATAGATAATCTTAAGCAACAAACCAAAAATATAATTTGAACAAATTCGGTCAGCTGCAAAAATGATGCGACACAAGATGCTATCCCAATAACAAGAGAGAAATCGAGATATGAAGTAATTTACCCCCTCGAAATTAGAGAAATGATAAAAGAAAGGCAACAAGCTAGAAGAGTATGGCAGAGAATCAGAAGTGCTGCAGACAAAACTAATTTAACAGAATATAAACAGAATTGCTTTCAAAAATATGTAAGTCAATTAAGCGCAGAAGCAGACAAAGGTTGTTCGCGATGGAAAGCAACTCGAAGATTTAAAAGACCAATTATTCGAGTACCGCCAATTAAAAATAATCGAAATGAATTGGTTCAACGCAACGATGAAAAAAAGCTGAATTGTTCGCACAATACTTAGCTAACATATTTCAACCTAATGATATAGAATCTAGAATGGATATCCTGTTTATCAAACCGATGTAGATTTAAGTCGAATTTATCCATAATGTATCCATGTTAATTTTGCATTGCGGCGAAATAATAAAAATTTATTATTTGACTCAATGGATGCCCGATTTCTCAAGCAGAATCAGCTAAATACCTTGGAATTCATTTTGACGGTATATAGACAAAAAGCAAAACACATTAGAACCAAAATAAAGCAACTATACTGGTTAGTCGAAAGATACTCTCAAATTAATCTAAATTCAAGGGACTGATTTATCAACGACATATCATCATTATTTTGACATGTAATGCTATCAAAACAAAATTCTTCGTTTAATTACCAATTCCTAAGGCTACGTAACCAACGAAGAACAGCACGATGGCCTGATGCAAATGCGAAGTTATCCAAGATTTCGCCTTAAAACACAAATCAATACAACTACTGGACAATACGCAGGATATCAGAAGAAATGTAGTAATAAATTGATTTATAAATAAGACTGCTAAGCATATCTGATAAAGATGTTATAAACAAATTATTGAATCAAAAAGTATAAATCAGAAATGAAGAGAGGTTGAACTGAATGTATTTTACTGCTTGGGGTATGTTTGACACATTATGGTCTAACTGTAATCGCTCAAAATCCTTAGTATCGTCTTTCAATTTTCGCTATATACTAATATTTCATTTCTCATCGCTCGTTTTGCCCAAATTTGATGGGAAAGAATTAAGATCTTGTGATAATTCTGAAACAAATTGTTAATTACATACCTGTAACTAACTCGATGATTTTAGGTTAACGATAAAATGTTCAAAAATTCTTTGAAATTATATTAAATATTTTGTAAACTTTGCGTCAGCTATTACTCGATATTTTGGATATATCAGGTCGTATTCGCTTTCAATGCTTGCCGGTGATGAAGATAAAGTTCTTAAGGCATTTTTTGCACTTGAACTTAGACAGACAAAATGTTAAAAGATCACTGAATGTACGTGGAACTGGCTTTGGCGTCAAGTTGTTTATACTGTTGCTATTTTTTGCAATTATACCGACAACTGTAGCAATCATCTACTAGATATTTCTGTTCTCTCCATAAAATAGATACAGAATATGAAAATTGTGCATCTTTACCAAAGGACCACATTTGTTGTGCACGCGTTACAAAACAATTTTGGCATCCTTCGGCATCCAAGGCTTCTCAGTGTTCACTAGAGGAACACCAATGTACCTAAACACTTTGCACCCTTAAATGCATTGGTCGTTATTTTTTCATTTATAGGGAGGTTTAGATAACATCCAGAAACGTAAAAAGTCATTTTGCATCAACTTATACAACGGTTTGATCTGCATTTTCATACATTCCGAAGCATAATCACAGTTCGAAAACAAGTTCTAAATGACGTTTAGTGCAGCGTCGTCAGCTGACAGCTCTGAAAATTAAAATTAATCTTTTTTTAAATATATTTTAAACTCTCCTTTTACCAACTATGGGTTTATCTGGACTGGACCTACTATTTAACGTGGACTCCAAACCACGGTCCTCGGCATACCGACTGGCGAGTGACCAACTTAGAAATCATCCCAGAAGACCAGGTCTTACCCAGCCTAGTTACTGGTGTCACTGGGATCACTTTCCTTGTCGGATTTTAGACTTTTGCCTAGGACAATCACAAATGTTAAACATCTGAGATAAGATCTGAGTTTTGGACAAATTTGGGCGTTAAGTCCAATTCTGTTTCCTAAAATAAATAACAATGGAAGTTAATAAATATTATAGATTTTTATTTTAATTCATGTAAAAGTCCTATAATGAATAAGTGAATATTTACTGTGCCTCCTCTACAGATATTAGAAAAGTTTCAACGAACAGTTCAGTCTGTGTACTAAATATAACTAGTTTTCATTAAACTTTTCAGAAAACTCGCATTTAGTTTTTAAACGGCGACCGAAAACTATTTTTGATAATACCCACTGCTGCTCAGGACCGCGAAATAATCGCCAACATTGTCGCGAACCGACGCTGGTCCGCCATTAAGACCGCAAAACTTATCTCTCTCCAATTGCAAGGTATGTTTGTGCCTGTAACTTTTGCTCGCCGCAAAATTATTAGTGAAGACCGCAAAACTCAAAACAACCACATTCCCCAGAGGCACAAAGTTCTAAAAATAATATTACGAAAAACAGATTTTCATTATTACAATACTTTGAAAAATATTCAGTTAATATTCATGAATAAGCTGATAATATAGCAACTAAGTCAGGTGAAATCTTCCCAGTCTGATTGGTAGTACAAACATTTTCATAAATATGTTGACGGTAACATAAAAACAACCGCAATAAACAAATTATTTGAAAAACTGCAATTAAAACATAATAAACCACTTATATAAAACAATAATTCCAGTTTGAATTTCGAAATCACCACTCAATAATCGACCAAGTGCATAATATAACAAGTCAATTGAAAAGTCCTCGGCCTATCATAGTAAAACAAATTTTTTTTGCAAAATTAGTTTTTTTATTCAACATAATTTTCTTCAAAGGTAATACACTGATTATAGCGAATCTCCAACTTTTTGATACCATTTTTGTAGTACGATTTCTCCTTTGCTTCAAAATAGGCGGTTTCGGCGATCGCCCCTTCATTTGACGAAAATTTCTTCCCAGAGAGCATTCTTTTGAGATCTGAGAACAGGAAATAGTCTCTGGGGGCCATATCCGGAGAATACGGTGGATGAGGAAGCAATATGAAGCCCAATTCACGAACTTTTGCCATTGTTTTCACTGACTTGTGAAACATCATGGTGCCTTATCTTGGTGAAGCAGCACTTTCTTTTTCTTCAAATGTTCGTTTTTCCGCGATTTCGTACTTCAAGAGTAATGCATAATTTCTTCTTCCTTTCTTCTGCTTCTTGCTTCATAATTCGCTCTTGATGGTCCTTCATTTTTTATGGTGGTTAGTGAGAATAATTCCATGCGAATCCCAAAATACAGACACCATAACTTTGCCAGCAGTCTGTTGACTGACACTGCTCCGAATCATCAACTCTTCGTTGGTTTTGGTCCAAAGTCAGCTCGCGCGGCACCTACTTTGCACAGAGCTTTCTCATACTAAAATATTCGTGAATGATATGATGTACACGTTCAGTTGATATCTTTAGAGCGTCTGTTATTTCATTCAGTTTCAATTTACGGTCATTCGAAATCATTTTTTGGATTTTATTAATGTTTTCGTCGGTAACAACCCCTTTTGGGCGTCCACTGCGTTCTCAGCCTTCGGAGCTCAATTCACCACGTCTAAACTTAGCCTACCAATCATTGATGGTTGATTATCCTGAGGCAGTGTCCAGAAACTCGGCATTAAGCCAAGTTTCTGCTTCAACTGTATTTTTCCCTTCAAAAAGCAGTATTTTATCAACACGCGAAATTCCTTTGTATCCATTTTTTTCACAATAACAAATGTTGCTTCACACAAAATGCTATAATTCACAAACAAATGGTCCGACAGCTGTCAAATTTATACACGCATCTTTTGAGGTATAGGGCTAACTAGAAGACATATGGATTTAATTATAGTGTCTACCATCTATGTGACAGGCCGGGGACTTTTAAATTGAGCTCCTAACAGCAGATATTGAAATGGCCTTTCTAGAAATATATTGCTGGAGATTTCACAAGATCAATAGATCGGATATGGAATTTGAGACTAATCCACAAGATGATCTAATTGTTACCGCAAAACTATTGGCAATTGCTGCAGTCTTATCTTTTCAAGAGAAAATTTACAGTTTCACGTGAACAGCCAATCTCAACACTTAACGCCTACTTTTGATGGGGTTTCATAGGGTAGTGTTTTGGGACCACTCCTGTATCTACCCAAAAATTCTGATATCCCAGTAACAAAAAAAAACAGTACATTTTCCGATGAGACAGTCATTATCAAGTATTTAGGAAGCACATGGTCTCATCACAGTGCATTCAATTTTCTTATTTTTACTAAAAAGCGTAATAGAGTCCAAAACTGGACTATATTATATCGTTTGGTTTAATCCTCGAATATTGATACTAATTGAATATACGCTACTTTAACTAATACCTAATGATGCATCAATATTGCGACAAGTCATAAGACAATCTATCATAATTATCAGTTAATGCAGAGCATCACGGCGACCTTCGCGATACGAAATGTATCCTTTGGCGGACTATAGCAAAATTGAAACCAAAAAGTAAGCGAAAACAATAGTTCTTGGTGGGGTTTCGTTGCTAATATTGTATTTAAGTTTATCGATGTACCTTAAAGGTATATTGTAAACAATAATATATCAAATATAGTCATGATTTAATCCTATTATTATTGAATATATTTTTACAATCAATGCATTCTGATTTCGCAACTCTATCTATCGAATTGATAAGTAATCAAGGATATCTTAGAATTCGTAAGTCATTTGGTTATCTAACATGGAGCTCGTCCAATAAAACAGCCAAGGCAGGTCATCAAAATGTATGGCATAAGATCTTCGTAATATTGTCGTATAACATTTGGCAACATGACCCACCATTATCAAACATAATTGAATTTTATAGGCTGAATCGCTTACATGTTCCCACTCATCGAAGAGCATTCTATGTCTATTTATCTTTGATAAAATGGGAAGAAATCCGATCTGGGTTTAAAACGAATTTTGAATAATTACATACCTCAATTTGATAAGTGATCAAGGAAATCTTAGAAATCCCAAGTCATTTGGTAATCTAACATATAGCTCGTCTAATAAAGCCAATGCAGGTCATCAAACTGTATGGCATAAGATCATCGTAATATTGCCGCATCAACTTTGGCCTTAGTATATAATGTTTTCCGATTAATAATATCTAATTATTATCATTTATGTTTTAAAGAAATTTGCTAAAATTTGACAACATGACCAGCCAGTACTAACCCAAAACCGAATTTTAGAGGCTGATTCAGTTACACGTTCCGACTCGTCAAACAGCATTCTATCTCTATTTATCATTGATAAAATGAGAAGAAATCCGATCTGGGTTAAAACGAATTTTGCATACTTACATACCTCAATTGGTAGTATTCGATGTCATCTATAACGTGCATTGGCTGTTTTATTGTACGGAATATAACATTAGGCACCAGTAATACGATTCATGTCTATAATCAATTACATCATCAGCATTCATATGAACTATTTAAGCTTTGAATATAAAATGTTTTTCGTATTATAAATATATTACTTGAATAAATTTATACTTTCCGTAATGGCTCATAAAAATAGACAAGAGAGAAAATATCTGCGCTTGGAAATACCCAATAAAATATAGACATCAAATGTAATTTTTATAGCGCAGTCAATAATTTTGAGTATTAGACGGTGTTAATTGGAATTAATCAAGTGACATTATTTTTATTTCGTATCTGATAAATAAATATATGATTGGATATACCTTGAACAAGATGTATATGTAATTATAACAAATCTTTTCGTTTTCAAATATGTTAACATTACAATAACCTCTTAAAATATTGTGTAGATAATAGGAGAAATATATTTAAAATAAACTAAATAGATATATTTAGAAAGCCATATAAATTATCTGTGTTTTTTAATTATTTACCTAGAAAAAATAAATTAGTTATCACTAGCAAATTCTCAAAATTTGGTGTATTATTTGTATATTTAAAACATGGTATAAATCAAATTCATTTAAAAATCCTTACTTTACTATTATTTTACTAAAAATTTATGAAAAAAATTACTCATTTTTGATTTTTTTCTTAAAACAACGAACTTTGTTTCATTATTGTAAAATATCAACCTCATTTACACATTTTAATTTAGATTGGGTAACTGTGTATGGTTAAGATTATCACAACAATGTAGATATGAACTATTTACCAAATCAATAAATAAATAGAAAGTCTTTTTTAGTGAGCATATTCAGTCCATTGTAGTTTTACGAAAGTTTGGCTATGAAAAATTAAAGAAATAAATGGAAAAAATAATGATAAATGACACTACTACTTCAACGGAAAAATTTAAAAAGTCTGCGAAAAATCGTGGTATCAAAAATATCAGAAGGAGTTTCAAATATAAACAATAAATTAATTTCAGGCACTAGAACACGCAAGCGATATTAATAGTAAAAAAATGTGACAAACCAATTGTTAAGTCCACGAGCGATTTACAGATAGCAGAACGAAAACGAGCAAAACTAATCGATATCGAGACATACAGCAAATTAAATAGAGATGTTAGGCCAAAACTAAAAAAATAGAAAGAGGAGATTACTGGAATCGTATGGAAACTTCTTCAGCTCTTATTTGTCAATTTAATTTGAAATCTCAGTTGGTGTTGCCACTGTCAATTTGCAACAAACTGGTTGACTGATCTGATGTTTGCTGATTATAGCTATGATACACATATTGAAGCATTCTTTATAATATTCAATGAGCGATTTTCAGATGGCAGAACGAAAACGAGCAAAACTATTCGATATCGAGACATACAGCAAATTAAATAGAGATTTTAGGCCAAAACTAAAAAAAAACTAGAAAGAGGAGATTACTGGAATGGTATGGAAACTTCTTCAGCTATTATTTGTCAATTTAATTTGAAATCTCAGTTGGAGTTGCCACTGTCAATTTGTAACAAACTGGTTGACTGATCTGATGTTTGCTGATTATAGCTATGATACACATGTTGAGGCATTCTTTATAATGTTCAATTCACGATGCAGAGCCATATGGTTTGAGAAATAGGAGAAACACTAAAGTTATCGATACGATATCCAGTTAGCGCAATATAAGTGTCCAAATATTTAGGATCAGTAAAACATGATAACAACGTGGCTGCTGAACTAATATGTCGAATCGGTCAAACTGCAGAATATCTTTCTTCACTAATTTGATCCACGTGGAGGACACAACAGAAATATAAAAAATATTTGATTTATAATATTCATATTAATGATTCTATATTAACAAATTATGTAGAATATAAATTTATTTTGAACTATTAGTAATACATAACTATAATATATTTATACGTCATCTAAATTTGTGACATACAACAAAATTCTAATCTAAATAAAAAAATTGTTATCAAATATAATTTATTTTATATACATTATAGTACATCTAAAAACTACAGTTAATTATACAGCTATAATAGTTTATCGGTTATAACCTCTTATCACTATTGCCTTCAAGAATTTTGCATACGTTTAATAACCGAATGACTTTGACAGGCTCGTTCGTTTACGCTTTCGAACAAATTAGACAGTATTGTGCCTCATTTTAACTAGAATAAAAATGAGAAGGAATATATTGTTTGATTCTCAAAATAATTTACATCTTGATGACAATGTATATATGACAATGTATGTGCAAAAAGAACTTTGAATAGACTTTATAATCAAAAGCAAAATTCATTAACACAACATTGAAACTGCATGTTTTAACAGGTCAATTGAAAAGTTCTCGACCTAACACATAGATGGCTCTACTACAATTAAGTCCATATGTTTTTTAGTTAGCCCTAATCCACAGAAGATGCGTGTATAAATTTGACAGCTGTCGGATCATTAGTTTGTAAATTACAACATTTTAAGTGAAGCAACTTTTGTTATTGTGAAAAAATGGATAAAAAGGAATTTCACGTGTTGATAAAATATTGCTATCAAGCCAAGTTTTGCTTGATGCTGAGTTTCCGGACCCTGCCCCAGGAAAATCAACCATCAAGGATTGGTATGTTAAGTTTAGACGTAGTGAAATGAGTACAGAGACGGTGAACGCAGTGGACGCCCAAAAGAGGTTGTCACAGACGAAAACATTTAAACAATCCACAAAATGATTTTTAATGACCGTAAATTGAAATTGAATGAAATAGCAGACACTCTAAAGATATCAACTGAATGTGTGCATCATATCATTCACGAATATTTGGTTATCAGAAAGCTTTGTGTAAAGTGGGTGCAGCGCGAGCTCACTATTGAACAAATACAATGACGAATTGATGATCCTGACCAGTGTTTGAAGATAATCTAGCGTAATAAACTCGAGTTTTTGCTCAATATGTGACAATGGATGAAACATGGCTCCACGTGGATTGCACAGAATGAAACCGCTCCAAAGCTTGGGAAAATGAAACTGGTAAGGTTATGACGTCTGTATTTTGGGATGCACATGGGATAATTTTTATTGACTACCTTGAAAGAGGAAGTACCATCAACAGCGACTATTTCATAGCGTTATTGGACCACTTGAAGGACGAAATCGCCGAAAAATGTCCGCATTTGAAGAAAAAGAAAGTGCTGCTTCACTAAGACAATGCACCGTGTCACAAGTCAGTGAAAACGATGGCAAAAATCCATGAATTGGGCTTCCAATTGCTTCCTCATCCACCGTATTCTCCAGATCTGACCAATCCCACCCGATCTCGAAAGAATGCTTGAATGAAAGAAAGTGTTCGCCGAAACTAAGACCTATTTTGAAGCAAAGGACAAATTGTACTACAAAAATGGTTGGAGGGTCGCTATAATCCGGGTATCACCCTAGAAGAGAATTATGTTTAATAAAAAAAAACTAATTTTGCCAAAAAATTTGTTTTACTATACTATGCCGAGGACCTTTCAATGGACATGTCATAAGTTTAATAAACATAAACTATAATATAACTAAATTTTATTTTATTTTTAAATGATATTATTTATGCTAATAGTTATAATCAGGTTAGGGATTTAGAAAATTATTCATTGTCATAATATTTTTCCTACGTTAGCACATTACAAAAAAACGTGAGCAATGTCCGAATACATTACAATTTTTCAGAAAATATTTTGGGTCAGCTATTTTCGCCCTTCCAACGGACTGTCATAATTCTTTATTGAACAATAACTATGTTCCATTAAAAATAAATATACACAGTACATTTTCGGAATAATAAAAACAGCATTTTGCTGTAACTTTTTACGAAATGTCAAAATTAGGAGTGTCCCCTCAGGAGCTCCACAGAAAAAGGAATGATGGAGCTTTATTGCGTCGGTGACAGGGATGACAAATGTCGTAAAAGTATTTTCTTAATTAAAGTCGCGGACGGCTGGATAGAGCATGTGTTGTTTGTCCTTGTTGTGACGTATGTCGTTTGCGTTAACGCGTCAAACATCTGCCCTTTGGAGGCGATTTTTTAAAGCGAATACGGGCAATTTGACCTAAACGTAACATCAATTAATAGACGCAATAAAGATAAATAATAGTCGGTAAGTTTTTCGCATTACGTCACTTTTATTTTTTTATCTTAATTATAGGTATACAGGGATTTTACATAAGTTTAAATTGTAATTTACTGAAAACGATTTGAGACTATTAGCACCTTAAATACGTCGTTTTTAAAATGTCCTAAATTATCATATGCTACTGAAATTATAGGCCATAGTGTTTGTACTACCTAGCCGGCCCATGTGGCTTCATTATAACATGCTAGTGTGATTACATTCACCGTCTTTTCAGTTAGTACAAACCTTCAAAAGAAAGCTGAGGTGAAAGAAAAGATGTGATAATAGAAAGATCATGATATTCTACTCATAAGTTTATGAATTATTGTGCTAAGTGTGACACTACTTTTATTATTTTCAAAACAATGGATCAAAAACTAACTTCTTCTAAACTTCTTGATGGGAGAAAATACCGTTCAATCAAAGCAATGGCTTGAAAAGTATTACAAGGATTCTGCTCCATCAAAAAATTTGCTGACTTCAAACATGGTCGTAGAGACACCGATGATGCAGAACGTAATCTACATCCAAAACACCAGAAGACCTTTTGAATTATCGAAAATGAAGTTGCGTGAGTTAGCTAACATCGTATAAATATTAAAAGAACTTGTTGGTTTTTTATTGTATGAGCATTTGACTATAAGAAAGATGTGTTAAAATTGGGTGCCGCGTTTGCTCATTGTTAACCAAAACGAAGAACGTGTTGATATTTCTGAGCAGTATTTGGTCATGTTTAAACCTTGCTTCGATATGTAACACTGGATAAAACATCTGTCCATCACTTCACTTCGGAAACAAAATGATCGTCATCTGAGTGGACAGGAACTGGTCATAGGCCTTTTTTAAGGGAAAAGATAAATTGTTCTGCAAAATGGTATTGAAATGTTAGAGCGGCGCTAGAATGATTGTGTAGTTCTTGATGGAGATTTTTCAGCTCATGTTTTAAGCAATAATTCGAAATAAAATTTGTATTACATCATACACTACATGTGTATAGTAAAATATTAATTTACAAATAAAATTATTACTATTGAACTGTTGTACTTCCATCAGTACACACTAGCAAGAGCAGTGTGTACGCAGTGCTGAAAAAAGTGACACCACACAGGGGTTAAATAAAGTAACATGATTTGGCTCTTGACGTATACACTGTATTTATTTATTAATAATGTGTAAGGCCACCATTTTCTCCTGAAACAACTGTAATTCTTCGCGGAATAAATTCGTAGTGTTCGAATAATTCCGAACGGAATGTTGTTCCATCCTTATACCAAAACTCTGAACAGAAATATACTCCTCACTGTAAAATTATACTGAGGTTTGGCGATCGTACCGGCCCGAGAACGATAAAGATGATATTCTGATGCTTCTCAAATGAAAATTAAATCTTTTTGGCTGTGTATGTGGGTGCATTATTATCTTAGAAAATGACTCCAGATATTAAATATTCATTAATTTTAATTACATCATTTTAATAATATTTAAAAACTAATGATAATATAATAACACTATTAGCATATTAAAATAAAACAAATCACCAAAAAGATTTTTAAATCAATAGTAACATAACAATAGTCTTCATCTACTCATAAATAAAAGTTTTTCCTTTGTTTAAAAAAAATGTTAGCATTATATTTAATATATTTTATTCCATTATATATTCTAATATATTTATTTCATTTTACCAATAATATTAATAATTTTTTTCTAATAGTGTCTCAGTTTTCTGTCTCTTTTTAAAAATAATCCTTAAATATAGAATTCTTAAAATCCACTCCATTAATGTACATGATTATTTATCACAATATCAATAGCACATAATATTACATTCATATAAAACAATTCGTACTGGTTTTAAAATATATTGATAATAGCTAATTTTCTTTCTAAACTTTCTAATGAAGTAGAAAAATCTAATAACAATGGAAACTGAGAATAACGAATTAATTATTTAATTTATAAATGATAAAAGCGTTTTAGACCGACTGTAGACTAGACTTTTTAAATATGATCAACTCTTAATAATATTTTAAGTAAAGCTACGGCCAGTCATAATTACGCCAGATACAATATCTTTAATTTTTCATATTTCTCAAGTGTCATAGATACTCCAACATAAAAATAATTAATTTTGTAACGAGGTGGTAATAATATAATAACAGATAATTTCAACAGTTTTTTATAATCTACTTTGTTTAATCAAATTTTCTAATTCGAAATTTCAACTAGAGAATAGAGTTTGTTATACTAAATGTCAAGCTTCCTTATTTTACTTGATTATATTCATAAAACTTCCTACATCCTATCTATTAGAAAACAGGAACTTGTTCAAGGCCTTTGAGATATTAAAAAAATATACTATTTTATTATTTTAAGTTCCAAAGTTTGGAACAATTCAACGAAAAATATTGGAGTAATCTTTGGTTATACCCTATCAATATAATTATAAATATTACCTGAATTATTTCACATGATTCATACTATTTTTAGTAATTGTGTATATCCGATGAAAAGTATATACATGTAACTGAAGGTAATTCATAAGTCAAAAACTTGATATAATACCAAGCAAATTTAATAGCTTTGATAGATAGCTTTGACATTTTAGTAGTTTTTAATATCTATGATTAGTCGACTTAGCTTCTGCTGTTGCTATAATCGCGTGTTCGAAACCTGCTGGGCGTGGTTATAAATATATGTTTGTGATTGGTTAACAGTTGTAATTGTTCTTAAGCAAGAGCGGAAAATCCGACAAACTAAATGAGATCCCGGTCACGCCAGCGATCAGGCTGGATAAGACCTTCTAGGATGATCTTTAAGTTGCCAGTCGGTAAAATTAATGCAAGAGACCGTGGTTCGGAGCCCATGTTCAAGTGTAGATCCAGTCCATATAAACCCTACTTGGTAAAAATGAAGCTCTAAAATATTTTTAAAATATCTATCATCGAATTTTACAATTAGTCTTTCTAGAAATTTAATAGGTTAATTATTTTCACTTTTCCCTAAAAGACATCCTCTACATTTCTCAAGCTAATAGTTTTCCCATAATATATATATTTCATTATAATGAAATACGGTATCCTCACCATCATTAGCATTTAACAGAAGCTTGGTTGTTTTTTTTAACATGTCGATGTTGGTCTCAAAGCTCAATCACTTTCCTGGGCGTAGATGTTCTGACTTACAGTTTGTTAGCTATTGGGTTTTTGTAATGTATGCTGATTATTTTATCACTTTAAAAAAGGCATTTTAAACCGTTCGTTTTATCTGGGAATAAAATAGAGATATTGAAACGATTCGAAATGGCATTTTCTATCAGTTAGTGCCATTTTGTGTACTCTGAATGTTGTTTAGTAGCTATTTTACATTATTTTGGTACTTTCTTATTTCCGTGCAAGCATCTAGAAAAAGTTGATTAATTAACAGTTAAGATAAATAAAGGTTCTTTAAAAATTTAAATTATATAATTGAGCAGCATCGCCAGAAATACCTAAGATATTTGTTGTGCATTAGCAGCATTTTTTTTTATTAAAAAAAAAGAGAAGTAATGAATGTCGAAAGCCTAAGTTTGTACGTTCCATGTTTAGCATCTGCAAACACGGAACAACTTAAAACTTAACTTAATAGGTTAATTATTTTCACTCTACCCTAAGAGACATCCTCCACATTTCTCAAGCTAATAGTTTTCCCATAATATATATATATATATATATATATATATATATATATATATATATTTTATTATAATGAAATACGGTATCCTCATCATCATTAGCATTTAACAGAAGCTTGGTTGTTTTTTTAATATGTCAATGTTGGTCTCAAAGCTCAATTTCAACACTATTCTGGGCGTAGATGTTCTGCCTTACAGTTTGTTAGCTATTGGGTTCTTGTAATGTATGCTGATCATTTTCTCACTTTAAAAAAGGCATTTTAAATCGTTCGTTTTATCTGGGCATAAAATAGAGATTATTTTGTGCCATTTTGTGTACTTTGTATGTTGTCTAGTAGCCATTTTACATTATTTTGGTACTTTCTTATTTCCGTGCAAGCATCTAGAAAAAGTTGATTAATTAACAGTTAAGATAAATAAAGGTTTCTTAAAAATGTAAATTATATGATTGAGCAGTTCGCCAGAAATACCTAAGATATTGGTTGTGCTTTAGCGGCATTTTTTTTAAATAAAAAAAAACAGAAGTAATGAATATCGAAAGCTTAAGTTTGTACGTTCCATGTTTAGCATCTGCAAACACGGAACAACTTAAAACTTAACTTAATAGGTTAATTATTTTCACTCTACCCTAAGAGACATCCTCCACATTTCTCAAGCTAATAGTTTTCCCATAATATATATTTTATTATAATGAAATACGGTATCCTCATCATCATTAGCATTTAACAGAAGCTTGGTTGTTTTTTTAATGTCAATGTTGGTCTCAAAGCTCAATTTCAACACTATTCTGGGCGTAGATGTTCTGCCTTACAGTTTGTTAGCTATTGGGTTCTTGTAATGTATGCTGATCATTTTCTCACTTTAAAAAAGGCATTTTAAATCGTTCGTTTTATCTGGGCATAAAATAGAGATTATTTTGTGCCATTTTGTGTACTTTGTATGTTGTCTAGTAGCCATTTTACATTATTTTGGTACTTTCTTATTTCCGTGCAAGCATCTAGAAAAAGATAGTTAAGATAAATAAAGGTTTCTTAAAAATGTAAATTATATGATTGAGCAGTTCGCCAGAAATACCTAAGATATTGGTTGTGCTTTAGCGGCATTTTTTTTAAATAAAAAAAAACAGAAGTAATGAATATCGAAAGCTTAAGTTTGTACGTTCCATGTTTAGCATCTACATGCACGGAATTACTTAAAACTTAACTTAATAGGTTAATTATTTTCACTTTTCCCTAAGAGACATCCTCTACATTTCTCAAGCTAATTGTTTTCCCATAACATATATTTTATTATAATAAAATACGATATCCTCATCATCATTAGCATTTAACAGAAGCTTGGTTGTTTTTTTAATGTCAATGTTGGTCTCAAAGCTCAATTTCAACACTATTCTGGGTTCTCTGTAGAAACTATGTTGAAATGAAAAATGTTGTTGATTTTTTTTATTAATTACATCTTACATTAAATATGCTTAGTACTATCTTAATTTACAAATTAATTTATTATTACTGTTCTGTTGTACTTGCGTTAATACTCAAGCAAGACGAGTACGGGATTAATACATCAGTATGTATTTCCCAAATTAAAAATAAAACTAATCTACTTGAACTAAACTTAAGAATAGACTTATACACTCAGCAAGTTCATGTGGATTGATTCGCTTCAATCTTCTGATTTCCTGAGTGTTTTACCACTTAGTGTCCAGTAGTCTGTTGCTTCCAGGTTTCTATTATTTAGCAAACTTATTTCATGTTTTAAGGCGAAATCTTGTATCACTTCGTTTATGCATTTGATGTCGGAGTTACCGTGCAACTTTTCATTGGTTACGTAGCGATTAGCAGTGGTAACTAATCTTAGAATTTTGTTTTGAGTGCGTTGGATTACTAGTTGGTTTGATGTCTTAGTGCAGCCCTATATTTGTACCTCATAGGTCCAAATTGACTAACCAGTAGTGTTGCTCGACTTTGAATTTAGTCTGCTCTGCTTTTTGTCTAATATGATGATGTTTCCAGTTTAACTTACCATCGAGATATATTCAGAGATGCTTGTAGAATCGCCCATACGTCAAGTGATATAATTTGGTTTTTGAATGTTGAAAACCTTGTAACTTGCGTCTTCAGTCACCTTAATAGAAAAACTACATTACCAAGATATTTCGATCAGATCTAAAATATGAAGCCAGTAAAATAACCAATACACGCTATAAAAATTTATGGCGTCATCGCATCGCAATGTTGTCGCGTCAAATTGGACTTTCGATTTACAACGTTTTCCGGTTCTTAACCCCTAATTATTCTCACTAAAGTCTTGAAGAATTTTGTAGCCATTTGACAACATGGCCATCTATCACAGATAAACATTCAATCTTATGAATTGATTCGGTTAAATGTTCCGACGTATCAAACAGCCTTATATAAGATAAAATGAAATAAAACTTATACAAACTGTATTTGGCAGTATATTCGATGACATCTATGGGGACATTCAGTTTGAATGGCCTCATTTATATTAGTAATCATATTTTCCGTGAATGATAAAATATATAATTTTAAAAACAATACCACTGACGTCAGTATTGAATGAGATTTAAGACTAATTAATTGTTTTTATCGGCGCACTGTTATCAGCTTCACGGTAATATCTATTAATATATAGATCGAATTATCGTAAATAACAAGATTTTGATGAAGGGAAGCTGTATATCTTATCGGAGGTATTCCCATAAAATTTATTGTTTTTCATTTTATCACTATTGCCGAATTGCCCAATGTGTACTATATATAAATTAGTATTGTTTTATATAAATAGTGCGCGACTTCCAACGGATTTGTATCCTAATATATTATCAAGATACTTTTATAGCATAGGAAGCTACAAATTTGACAATTTAATCTTTTTTATAATTATCTTTGCAATATATAAACGGGTAAACCTTTACCGATTTTTCTTTTTTCTAGAAAAACAAACGGAATTTTAATCGCTTAAAGTACATGAACCTATTCTGCGAAGAGATAAAAATATTGAATTAGCTACTCAAAACGTGTACAGATTTATTATTAAATTTTTCAAAAAGAATTTTATTTGATAACATTTGTTGCTAATGAGTAATCAATAAAGATATTTTGTTGTCACTAAAACCTTATATGCTTAGACTTGTATTTTGTGAAGCTTGTTTAGAATCATGCTGTAGCGAAACACATTTTCACGCAGAACACTTAAAGAATATGTTTTATTCGATGATAAGCGGAGACATCTTATTTGTTCATTAGGACATACTGTAGATAAGGGGTGTCGGCCACCGAGAAAAATATCGATATTTTAAACGATACACGATCGTATGTTCGATATTTCTGAAATATTAAACCTTTAAAATTAAATACCAGCTTAAACAGTTTATAAAATATATTAAATGGTTTTTGATATATCGATATATCGGTCCAGAATATATCGACCAAAAGTATCGATATTTCTTCGGCATCCTTACTGTAACATAGATCGCTCAAACAATAACGGTAGTTTATATTTTCAGAAATTAAATTATAAGTGTATTAAATAATATTGACCAATCAAGATTATCCCATTGATAAAATAAACTTAGTTGATTTAAGACATTTTCCTGAAAAACTTAGAAATAATTTTATATATAATCCAAACAAAAAAAAAATATATATATATAGAAGAACATTTTAACCAAAATAGATACATAGTGTGATATGCTGAAAAAGTAGATTGAAATCATTCAAAATTATTTACAAAATGTTTACAAATATTATTGTTATATAATATAATATTATATAATTATACTTTATATTACATAAATTTTGCTATATTAATTTATAACAATAAAATAGTAACATTATTCATTAGCATCATCATCAATTAATAGCTGGTGCTCGTGGTGAGTATCTACTTCTCAGTCATTACATTGTTGTTGGTGCCACAGAACTGATTTTTCTGATTGCTTTCTATAGTTTTGATCCATGTTTTTTTCTGGAGCTATCCGCGGTGTCATCCACCTAAAAGGCCGATTTTGCCACAGAAAAATTGAGAAATTATGACACCTTTTATTCGATAGACGTAGAAATTCGATAGAAAAAAGTGAATTTTAATCAAAAGCTCCTACAGCTTAACACTTTTTTCTTCTGTATGATTCATCCCAAATACTTGCTCTTTCAGGACACAGTTAAGATTTACAACAGGCGAATCGTCAGTTGTTATTGTTGTATAACATTCTGCAGTCCGTACTGTGAAAAAAAAACGATGCTGCAAGGCTCTACATCTGCATATTATCAACGAACATCATAAATAAATCGATATTTTTTCGGCATCCCTACTGTAGATCTCTGAACCAATAAGGCTAGTTCATATTTTGAGAAATTAAACTATAAGTGGTCTGTTATTGATCAATCAAGATTATCCTATTGATAAAATATACTTAGTTGATTTTAGACATATTCTTGAAAAAACTAGAAATATTTTTTTATATAATCAAAAAAATATATAGAAAAATATTTTAACCAAAATAGATATATAGTTTGATATAATGAAAAAAAGTGGATTGAAATCATTCAAAATTATTTACAAAATGTTTACTACAAATATTATTGTTATGTAATATTATATTATATAATTATATTATATAATTAAATATATTATATATTAAAAGCCATATCATTCTACAGTGCGTACTGTGACAAAAACGACGCTGCAGCGCTCTACATCTGCATATTATCAGCGAACAGCAGATAAGCTAAGATGTTTATAGCATCATATTGAACGTCATGGTTATTTTAAAAACTTTTCGCATAATTGCATTCACTACTAAGTTAAAAAGCATTGTAGATACGATATATATTTGCTTAAAACCGGTTCGGGTTTCAAAGTATTTCAAGTGAACATTATTATTGCTATTTAAAGTTGATGATAATTATATTTTATTATAATATTATATTGCATTTTGATATCAGAGTTGTTATATTTTTCAGATATTTAAAAATATAATATAAAAACCAAAAACAACCTCTGAATTTGTGTTCTTTTTTTGTTACTTCGATTACCATAATAATTTAGAATTGACAATAAATGACATGATGGATCATACATGAGACAATATCACATTATTATTGACTTTATAGAATAATTAAATGCAATCAAATACAAGAGGTACTCTGTATTTAATGATAAAAATGACATTAAACAGTACCAAATTAATAATAAATCTTTCGCTTCTTGACAATTTCAAGTGCAAATATAATTATTTTACTTGAATAAATTTAATAAAAACTGCAACTCTGCCTATCTAAAATTTATATTTCTTATTAAAACTGATATTATGAGGTTTTTTCCAAAAAACAAATTTTAGCAAAAAAATTGAACCGACTTCAAAAAATAAATAAGGAGCTCTCTAAAATTAAAAACTATTTTCAGCGCCGGAAATCGTACTCGCGATCTGCGACCGAGAGCTAAACACTATAATATTTACACCAGAGCTTACGCTTACACCATTAGCTTCTCTATTTCTACCGGGTCTTATACGCTACGGCTAATGGCTTTTCCACTGAACAACTTCAGATTTTTCGTTAAATCAGCTCCGCAATAGCATTATTCCCAAATATCTGATTATTTTACATAAAAAATATATGAAAACTTTGTACGTGTCTTTGAAATTTGAACTTTTCCCTCGATTTCCGCCCCTTTCCCCATGAGATCCTGACTTGGTTACAATGGGAACTTGGACCTCCTCGGAAGTGCATTCTTTCAAATATTTTTTTTAATCGGTCCGCAATTGACATAGAAATCGGCGAGCATACATGAAAGAAAAACAATCTATATACAGACGAACATAGAACCTCCTCCTTTTTCGAAGTTAGTTAAAAAAGCAAAGTATCTTTTATTTCATAAGGTGACTCTATCACGTTCATCAGGCTAACATATGTGTTAAAGTAAAATACTTCATTATCAATAATATTCGTCTCAATCGAGATGCTCTAGCAAATTATAAAAGGACACATTATAAAAAGCAATGTGAAATAAGACGACATATATATTGATATGATATATTAGATATAATTTTTTAGATGCTCATTTTTGTTAGTATCTAATTTAACAAGAGATAGTCTATTTAAATGTCGATAAAAATTAGGATACTTCAGACAAACAAATGATAATTTAATAGCAATTAAAAAACTAAGCTAAGTGATTATAAATCACTGATGACGCCATCAGATGAGAGTATAATCGTATAGAAACAAAAACTCTAAAATACCATCTAAACTTTGTTCAATATCGAGATTAATACTACGCTATTTATTTGTACCCTTAGAGCAAATATGCATTTCTATTGTTTAGCAGGGGTATTCATCAAACGTTCTCTCCCATGTAATATGTTATAATTAGTGTGCATAAAGCAAATACGCTTACTTTTACTATACACTATCATGTTTCTAAACCTATTTATAGAACAAAAATTAATACTGTAATCTTCTTAAACAAGAATTCAAAACGTAGAACACAATTAAATGAGATTACATTTTATTGTACTTAAAATCAATGAAGCCTGTTTACTCACTAAACATGCAGTGATGTCATATAAGATATTCACTTCTGTTGGAAACGTATAAAAGTGTATAATTACGTTTTCATTTAACCAGAAAAAACCTAGAATTAGTTCATATAACTTTTAAGAACGATTTTTTAAATGAAGTCAACCATTATTTGTAATCGTATTGCTTTCGACCAGTTATATAATTAGTCGGAGACCTTCTATGGAGATCAAACGAAAATATAGAAGTGACCGACATCAAATAAGATAAAACATCATTATTAAAGATAAAATAGAACAACATGAAATGCATTTTTTTATTTTAGAAGGGTATTTGATTAAAAAATTGGTACAATATTGATCAAAACGTTTCCGTCATCTTCTAAAACTTTTTTCTATCTTCTGAACAAGGATATACCGTATCGAAATGTTGTTTGACAACGATCGATTGCATGCATTTTTGTACTACTCATACTTTCCAAATACGGTGCCAACCAAGCCATACTGCATCGCTCTGAACAAATGATAATCAAAACTTGTCACTGATATGTTATGACGACCTGTTGATCGCTATTGCTCGTCTTTTCGCAAACATAAGTTTCAAGCTTCGACTGCAGATTTCTGCTCTTTTAACATACCTATTTTATTTTCCGGACTTAATCAGTGCTTCTTATTATTTAACAATAGAATTATTGTCAGGCAAATTAATTTTACGTATTTTGATACTTAAATAATCAATCAAATAAATAATAAAATTTCAGCCATACTGAAATAATTGTTTTTTATATAAATAAAATGTAGCGTCTCGCACATTATATTCATAAAAATGTCTGGCAATTAATTAAATATTTTTGTTAATCCTATCAAAAGTCATTAAAAAAAATCCCTTCTAAATTAATTTAAAAAATGAGTATTGTTACTTGTAGACATACAATACGCACTGATAAACGCAACTCCTCTCGCCAGACGGGCCGGGTGCTGACAGAGAGAGCGAAGGAGATTAAATGTCAAAAGATTAGCTTAACTGAAATTATTGTTTTCTCTACATTGCTACCATCCGTACTAATAGTAGAGAAATGTCAAATAGAAAAGAGAAATCGTAGCGAAATGTTAAAACCATGGAATTTCACAATTAGGTTTGCCTATTTAACAGTTATTTATATTGATAGTTTCCATTTTCGCTAATAGATATCGCTAGTATGTGTAAAATATGTCAAGGCACCTAATATCAGCAATACAGAAATAATAAAGGGCCATTCATTAGAAACTTAAAAAAAAATTATGTCACAATAGTAGTTGGTTGATGAGATCGTGGTTAAATCATCCACGTTTTAATACTATACGTTCCGTTTTAATAGTAGAGAAATATCTTAATAAGAAATGTTTTAATACTAAACAGTAATAAAATGAACAGAACTAATATGTGCCGAAGTAATGGAAGAGAAATGAGCATGCATCTTGAACCAGTTAACAAAAAAATACTTCCAGTACTAGTAAAAAATATCTGTATTACTGTGATATTGAAATGGAAAATAAAATAATACGTTTTTCAACGTTATTATTGCTTTTTCATCGCCACTCCTAGTATATTTCCTACTTAATACATCACTAATTAATATATCACCAATATTTTGAACATTTAGTCACACAAGATATTCGCTCCTTTCTTGAAACAAATAAATAGCTTTGTTTTTTGGCCTTTTTTCCATTAGCGACAGATTAAAATTAACTTATCGGCCGAAATAAATAATAAAGCGTAGTTTTAACGGTAAACACGGTTTTTACTAATCCTTTAAACCTAATCTCCAAATAAATCATTAATTATTTATAGCGTTGAATTTAGGAAGACGGTTAATGACCTTGTCGTCGCTAATTACTTTTTTCAATTAGCGTTGCCGAATGCTAAATAACAAAATAATTGAAAGGTCTAATTAACTGAAGTTAAATATATTATTATAGAGAAATACTTGTTTACGAAGGTAAGAATTTAGCCAGAAAAAATTAGAGAAACAGAAACTAGAAATCCCTATTTAACACGTGTGATGCACTTAATAAAAAATATAACCATCATAAGTTAATAGTTACATATTATAATAATAACAATAATAATAGTTAATTATAATAACATCATAATTTACATATTATAATTAATCATTGTTTAATTGTTTCTAATAACACTTAACCTATTTATTGTTTATTAGTTAATTATATGAATTTGAAAACATGAATTCCATGTTGAAAAATTAATGCATCATATGCAAAAATGCTCTATTATTTTCCACCTGCTACGTTTTAACATTTCTTGAGCATTTACTTGCATTAATCATTTAAACATAATTTTAAAAGAATCTTTCAAATTATGTTTAATACGTCATTCGATTTTTCATCAATATTCCAGTACGGTCTCGATGTGGATGATTTTCCTGGCCTAAACCATGTCTTTTTTCGCATGAAATTATCGTAGAAGATTAACTTTTCTCTTTTAAGCCTAATGTTAATATATTCTAATAAAACAACATTTTTTCGCGGAAATTTAGATAGTGATTTACTTTTAAAATATTCTGAAGTAGATCACGGTTATATATTTCCATTGAAGATATTATTCGGTTTCTAACATTTAGTACTAACACTCATATTACTTTATCTCGTCTGTTTGAGAGTTTCGTTTCCCAATCTACTTTATTCAGTAGCACTTTAATTTTTATATTTCCGTGTAGATTTTCATTCAAGTCCACCATATGTAGCTGGATAAATATTATGTTCATAATATTCCTAAAATAGGAAATAGATAGACCTAAATATTCTGGTCTGTTATACCTGTTACGTCTGTTATGGCTGTTAAACAGCTTTGCAAAGGACCACCTATTGTTCATTAAAAATTGCCTTTTTAACAACATAACCAACATTTCATTCCGTTAACGAAATTTTTAGCGAAGTTTTAATAAAGTTTAACAAAGAAAAGTAAAAACTATATAGTGAATACGCTTTTTATTACAAATATCATACCAAAATGTCATGAACACAAATTCGGAACAAAATTCAAGAACAATGTTTTGGAAGTCGGTTGATTCATTTTACCATAGCCAAAGGTCGCCCAATAACTGCATCATCATTAAAAAGCGTTACAAAAATATAGTTTTAAAGGGTTGTAAAAATTCTAATCACTTTATCAATTTAAATAGCCAATATCTATATAATTGTAACAAAATATGCTAATAATGCAACAACAGCACTTTTGAAAGCAACTTTATCAGCACTACTTCGATCATTTTAGAATCGAAAAAGAGGGGTTTGTACATTGTTGGTATAGAAGACACTACTACCATGGGGCGGGACCAAATCAAGAGGCTGGCCTGTATTGCGAAACCAGTTGTTTGGTGGAGGTAGAAAATAATTTTCGATGAAGATACGCAGTTTCTCACATAGCTAAGAAAATCATAGCAAAAATCTATAAATTAAAGTAGGATTTAGCTATTCACCAAATTTAATTTCCTCATGATCTGTTGAAATGAAATTCACTTTTATAATTTAAAATACTATTAACAAAAAAATTGAACGGACTTTGCATTGAACGACTTTCAATTTTTCGTCACATCAGCTCAGCAATAAGGTTATACACAAATATCTGATAACGTGTGTTTCTCTCGATTATCTACCCCCCCCCCCCCCAAGCAAATATGAGACCATCTCAGAAGAGCTCTTTCGAATAAACAAAGAATTTTGAAAACCGGCCCACAATTGACGGAGAAACTGGTAGACATACATTAGAAGATGGAACCAAACAACCGAATATAAAACCTCCTCCTTTTTCGAAGAACGAAACGAAATAACTAGTATTTTGCTTATAGTGTAAATATTGAATAACTAAATATAGTGTAGATTAATTTAGATAATGTCTATTAATAATAAAGGTAACAGACATTTATCAAATGTGTAGTATCAAAATTGATGCTTTGTTTGTCTCCCTGAACTTGATTTTACAAAACGTAAGTTTTAAGTAAAGATCTATTAAACAAGTTGTTAAAATAACATGTATGAACTGAATAGATAGTCAAAATATGTAACGTTTAGTAATATGTATTTAATATTAATTTAATTATATTTTCAGCATGAGCAAACCGCAGATCCCATTTTCATTCCTATACGGCAATAAATGTTTGTCGTGCAATCGACCAATAGAAGGAGGAAAAGTATATTTACTATCAGATGGGCGTATTATGTGTGATCAATGTAGAGTATTTACAAAACAGTTTTGTAGGTAAGTTTCTAAATATTAATTTAACGACCAAAAAAAGCCCCCTTTTTACCAACGAGGGTCTAGCTGGACTGGACCTGCTGTTTAACGTGGGCTCCGAACCACGGTGCTCGGTATTAAGTCTACCGACTGGCGAGTGACCAACTTAGAAATCATCCCAGAAGACATCCGGTCTTACCCAGCCTGGTTACTGGCGTGACTGTGATCATCTTTCTTGTCGGATTTTGCACTTTTGCCTAAGATAATCAAAAATAGAAAACAATCACACATGGTTACTTGGTTAATCTAAAATTAATTTACATTCATCTTCTAAATTAATTCAATGTTATAGTGCACTAACAGGTCAATTGAAAAGTCCCCGGCCTACCATAGTAAAACAAATTTTTTTGGCAAAATTAGTTTTTTTTATTGAACATAATCCCTTTAAGGGTGATATACTGATTATAGCGACCCTTCAACGTTTCGATACCATTTTTCTAGTACAATTTGTACTTTGCTTCAAAATAAGCCTCAGTTTCGTCCATCACATCTTCATTTGACGAAAATTTCTCCTCAGCGAGTATACTTTTGAGATCTGGGAACAGGAAATCGTAGCTGGTGTCAGATCTGAAGAATACGGTGGATTAGGAAGCAATTCGAAGCCCAATTCATGGATTTTTGATACGGTGCATTGTCTCGGTGAAGCAGTAATTTCTTTTTCATCAAATGCGGCCGATTTCGTCTTTCAAATGCTCCAATAACGCTAATAATAGTCGCTGTTAAAAATCATTTTGTAGTTTTTCTAATGTTTTCGTCGGTAACATCCCTTTGGGCGTTCACTGCGTTCATCGTCTTCGGTGCTCAATTCACATATAAACTTGGTATACCTATCCTTGATGGTTGATTTTCCTGGGGCAGTGTTCGGAAACTCGGCATCAAGCCTAGTTTTTTCTTCAACGGTATTTTCTCCGTTCAAAAAGCAAGATTTTATCAACACGCGAAATTCCTTTTTATCCATTTTTTCGCAGTAACAAAAGTTGCTTCACTCAAAATGCTATAATTCACAAACTAATCGCCCGACATCTGTCAAATTTATACATGCATCTTTTGACGGTTAGGGCTAACTAAAAAACTTATGAATTTAATTCCAGTAACGCCATCTATGTATCAGGCCGGGGACTTTTCAATCGACTGTTATAGTAGAAATATGTGGATTTAAAAGATTGATTTAACAACTATTAAACAAGAAGATGTCGTTTCTCCACTTCATTTGAATATAGAATCGAAAGTAATTATGAGAAAAGTGTTTTCAAGCAGATATAGCATTGAATGTAATGCTACAAACTTCTTAACAATCTGATATTCACTGATTATATAGCACTATACATGCAGATAGAGACATTGAGTCTAATATGAAGTCTTATCAACAACCTAGATTCTTACTCAATTTCAGAGTAGCATTGATGTCATGGTCATGATCATACATAATGGCACACCTAAGCCTTGTTTCATTTACTTTTAGTATATACTAGCTCTTATTCAAAAATGATTCTAAGTTGAAAAATTAATGATATTGCTAATTTATGTTCTTTTACAGAAATCTAATATACGAGGCATTAGCTTCAAACTTCCTTTATCCCTGCATCAACTGGCAGAAACACTGTCCTGCTATGCTTGAATGGAAAGATGCTCCGTACCACATATCATCGTGCCGATATTCCGGTTGTTGTGGATTATTGTTTAGCCATCCAGGCTCTTGCTTCAAAGGAAAACGTAGTTTTCCCTATGACGACGACCGTAAGATCATATAAAGATCGTTCGGCTTTCAGTGTTTTATATATATAGTATTTATTTTCTACAGAGAAAGGCTTGATAGCAGTACCAGACAGAGTAGAGAGTTTTCTAAGGTGCGCTGGATGTAAAGGATATCTCAATTGTGAGCCTATATATACTCAATCCGACAAAGAAAGCTTTTGTCACAGATGCGTAGCGGTGAATGGAAAACCACCGGATGCTGTAAGAAATTTTCCTTACGAGAATATAAGCACTTTGTTCTTGTTCCCATGTTCTTTCAAACGATTTGGTAAGTATATATCAATAGACGTATATGTGTTGCAATACTTGTTTTTGTTTTATTCAATCTTTTTGTAGCGCTGCTGATTCTATATTTGTAAATATTCTTAATAAATATGGCCTTATTCGACTATATATCAGTTGCATGTATTCTAATCATTATCACCTCAAAAAGACATTTATTGAGGTAAAAATTTTGTTAAATAAATCCATTTTCGTTATGAATTGTCGATCCCTTTTAGTACTTCTTCATCATCTCGAAACCGCGTGCCAATTCTTCATAATTCTTGCAATGTATGGTTGAGCGTTGTTATTCAAACGGATGATTGCATTTGTTAATCCCTATTTCTGGTCATTTTGCTACAATGCAACATTCAGTTTATTCAAATGACGTCGGCAGACATCTGCAGTAACAGTTTCATTAGATTTTAATAGCAGAGAATACACTATCCACTAAAAATGTAATTTAAAAAAACAAGAGGAAAACTCTGTCAAGAGATACTTTACATTGAAGCAGGGCGCCGAGTGTACAATTACATTAATATTAACATATATTAAAGTTCCTCCCAACTCCACCAACATCTTGAACCAACCGTTCCAACTACTTATTGTTTCTGTTATGTAGTTGCAAATATATCTAACAGTTTTGTTTGTTGGTCCGAGGAAAAAAAGTCTGGATATATCAATAAATTTTCATCAGTACGTTTTTATCAAATTTTATTCACACACTTCTAGTTCTGAGTAGAAATGAGAATACCCATCAAAGTATTCCTTACATGTTTTAGAGTATGAGAACTTAAATGAGACCACTAGATTTTTTTAGAAAAACCTTTTTAAAAAGTCCTGATATCTACTGATGTTTATAAACAGTTTCTTTCAAAATAAAATTCAAAACTTAAAAAAGTACTGGCCTTATTTGAAAGACACTGGTTTACTGTAGAACTTCATGGATTCTACTTGAGCACAGCTAATGTAAAAAAATAATATTGATAATAATAAATGTCTTCCGAGTGATTATACTTCTAATTTTACGTAAACGTTATCAATTTCTCTTACAAAAACCTGCAATTTTTGTATTACTTTAGGTTTGAGATATTTCTTTTTTATTTATTGACCTATTTACGATATACTATCACGTTTGCTCTAGTGGATGATATATCAGCAGTAGAAACTGTCTTAATAACTTTGTCCAAACATTTATTACTTATATAGGCTACGAAATATCATTCAGAATTAATATTTCAGAGTTAAGAGGACTCTATTATACAACCAATGGTGATCTGAACAGTAACACCCCCCTATAATCAATCTAAAATGAAAGGTCATCGGACATATACTCGTGCCTGTAATTAGTTGAATAAGCATTTGTGTACCACTGTCTTCAATATTTTGTTGAGTAAATCGTCACAAAATATTACTTGGTAATATATGATTTCTATATAGTTCTTTATTATCTATTCTTTTGTAGGTTGTATGGAGGTACTTCCTTTTGGTAAACCAGCTTGGAAACATGAATATGAATGCCACTACAATGCATACTCTCCGCTAAACAAAATTGAAGAAGTAGAAGCGCAATCGACGCCACGGTCCAGCGTACAGATATCAGAGTGTAGACCATCATTGACTAGAGAATCGGAAACTGCCAACAGTGTTGTTGAAGAAGAACCGCGCCCTTCCAAAGGGAAAATCGAAAAAACCAAGAAGAAAGGCCTGATTTGGACCCAAACTGGTCCACTTTGGGCCACACTCAGTCCCAATACTCCCTTGATGGCGCCACCACAAAGACCCGGCGAGGAATCCAATCAGGACATCATCAATCAAATCAAAAAGAAGCAAGGAAAACACCGCCAACCAATACAGGATTACGATGGCGATATGGGAAGGAGAAATTCTGAGTCCGAGTCAGTTTCCACCAACAGTCAGAACGCAGCCAACGTAGATCCTATTGAAACGGCTTCGAAAGCCTCTAGCTTCGATTATATGGAAGAGAACAAGGCATATGATAATCCTGCATATGATCAGGACATTATGCGTCAACGTAATGGAGTTGCCCGTACGCCCAGTATCCAAGCAAGTCGGTATGATGTAGAAATGGCTAGTCATTTCCCTGGACTTTACAATCAAAACCAATACAACTATCGGGCATCGGAAGAAGAAATGGCGGGTCACTTCCCATATTTATCACGTTCATCGACCCGCTACAATGAAGCCGTAGTTGCCGGACATTTCCCTATCATGCTTCCCCGACAGCTCAACGAAACAGTGGATACTTTAGGAAGACGGGTATCAAAAAGAGAAAACTTCCAAGGCAATCGACTGTTGATAAGTGAATTAAAGATGAGGCAGGACATGATTAAGAGAAACCATTCAATACGTGATCAACCTCGAGAGGTAAGTCAAGTAACATATTGAGTAAAATTCAATATTAGCACTCTTACGACAAAAGATCAATCATTTTTTAAATCTCATTATCAAACTTTCATCTTTTTCGAATGAATGAGTCAGTTAAGCTGGTTAAGGTGGATCAATAATAAATATTTTATTTTGAAGAAGGATTTTAGAGCTTGACCTCTCTAAATCAGTTCAGAGGGAAATGTAGACTAAGGGAAGTTATAGTATATGATTGGCCAGTTGAGCGCATCTTTACTGAAAATGAATAGAAACATTATTTAATAGTTCATATATTTAATTTATTATATAATTTAGTTTGGTTTGATTGTTTATGAGGTTTTCTACGTTTACAGGCCAGTATTTTGTTGAGAAATAAATTTAGTTAACGATATTGTTTATCTACGAAAAAAGTTCATCACAATGTTATTACAATTATCAATATTTTAGCACAATTAGTGGAATTGAGAGTTAAAAACCATAACTCAAAATAAGATTAAACTTGTATAGTAGATGTTGTACTAATAGCTTATTATGTTGTCAAAATTTACTAATTTATATTATACACATTTATAGGTATATTCGCTAAATATGTTATACAATTATATATTTATATTGATGTATTTCCTTTGCATTTATCTTTACACTATTAATGTGCTCTAAATGTACTTTGTATGCATGAATTATTATCTACTAACTTTATTTTTCATCTAGTAGCATATTTGTCATATTCTGTTCATATTTCAAATATGTATAATATTATCTGCGACAGTATCAGTTTAATTTTTTCATAACTCTAACAATGACAGTAATATTGATATATTCAAATTAAACATAACCGACTAGTGCTAGTTAGTTACATTTTAGCTAGTTTTCCTCTGCCTTTAAGCAAGCTTTGAAAATCATAATGTGACGGTAAATTTTTTGAGTCTAGAATATATAATCATGATTATTCGTATATCAATTTTAGTTAGGTTTTTCATTCAATTTAATACTAGTAACGTATAGTACATATCCTACGTCATCTAGCAAACCAATTTGTCATTCCAGTCTTGCTGTAATTTATTAATTTCTCCTATTCTAATAAAAAAAAGAGTTTTTTAAAGAATTTCAGAATTTTTTAGAAATGCAGAGTAATATGACAAACATATAACAGGTCAATTGAAAAATCCCCGGCCTGACACATAGATGGCGCTACTAGAATTAAATCCATATGTAGTTTAGTTAGCCCTAACCTTCAAAAGATTGTAATGTAAATATTGTGTATACATTTGACAGATGTCGGATCATTAGTTTGTGAATTATAACTTTCTGAGTGATGCAATTTTTGTTATTGTGAAGAAAATGGATAGAAAGGAATATATCGTGTTGATAAAATATTGCTTTTTGAAGGGAAAAAATACAGTTGAAGCAAAATCTTAGCTTGATGGCCGAGTTTCTGGGCACTCCCCCAGGAGAATCAATCATCAAGGATTGCTATGCTAAGTTTAGAGGTGATGAAAAGAGCACCGAAGACGGTGAACTCAGTGGACGCCCAAAAGAGGCTGTTACCGACGAAAACATTAAAAAATCTTTTGAATGATCGTAAATTGAAATTGAATCAAACAATAAAGATATCATTTGAACGTGTACATCATATCATTTACGAATATTTGGGTATGAGAAAGCTCTCTGCAAAGTGGGTGCCGGGCAAGCTCACTATTGTCCAAAAACAACGACAAGTTGATGATTCGAAGCAGTGTTTGAAGATAATCAAGCGTAATAAACCCGAGTTTTTACGTCGATATGTGAGAATGGATGAAACATGGCTCCATCATTTCACTCCGAAGTTCAATCGACAGTCATCCGAGTGGACTGCACATGATGAACCTGCTCCAAAGCGTGGGAAAACGCAACAGTCGGCTGCCAAGGTTATGGATTCTGTATTTTGGGATGCGCATAGAATAATTTTCATTGATTACCTTGAAAAAGGAAGGGCCATCAACAGGGGCTATTACATAGCGTTATTGGACCGTTTGAAAGACGAAATCGACGAAAAAACGGCCGCATTTAAAGAAAAAGAAATTGCTGCTTCACCCAGACAATGCACCGTGTCACAAGTCAATGAAAATGATGGCAAAAATCCTTGAATTGGGCTTTGAATTGCTTCCTCATCCAACGTATTTTCCAGATCTGGCCCTTGCGACTATTTCCTGTTCTCAGATCTCAAAAAAATGCTTGCCGGGAAGACATTTTCGTCGAAATCCATAGAAGTTAATATCGATATTTTCATTATAAAGATCGAAAACAGAGAGTGACAGATCTGAAATTCCATGTTCGATACTCTATTTTAAAACTATCGATATATTTTTGAAATAATATCGGAAAATATCACTCAACAAAAATGGCCATATTTTTGCGTATTATTTATATATTTCCGTAGATCGAATAACCTAGTAATATGTTAGACAAAATCATAGGCAAGTGTCAATATTAAATGAATTATTAATTTATAGTTTACTTCGTTCATAACTATTAGTCATAAATTCACTCTTATTTCATATCGATTTACATTTCTCAGTAAACTAACAAAGTATTTTTCCAGGTCCCGCGTCAACAATCAGGAACCGCATACAGCTAAATAATATGACAGCAAAAAGGAGAGAACTAATAAAAATGACTTGTTAATTAACATTAGCAACAAATAAAATGAAAACTAGTCAGATATTAACGAAAGCAGATAAATATTGTATATTTTAGAATTTGTTGGATTATTAACAACACAATATTGTATCCAAATTTATAATATAATTTCTAACAATAATATATTATCAAAATTATAAAATACATTCTGTAGATGATACAAAACAGTGGTTGCATTTTTATTCATTGGTATAAAAACAAGAAAACTTTTTAATTGGCCTCGGCTTTGGCTTTAAATCCAAAAAATATTCAAATTTCTTCATTGATGGAGTGTACATTCTGCAGGGCGTTCCAAAATTGGTCTTGGTTTTATATACGATAAAAGTTGTTATTTATTATATTGTTATGTTTAAACTGTTATAATATTTTCTATTGTAAATAAAGTATGTATTTTCGTAATATAGTGTATATGTATTTTGTTCTTATTTAAGAACCTAAATAAATACTCAGCTAAATATCGGACCAAAATGTCCATTAGTGGCCACGGTATACCGACCTTAATGGAAGGTCAATTATTTTGCGGCTGATGCGATATATTGCACCTTCTTGTTGGAAAACAACTTAGTTCATGTCTGAATCGCCTGTAAATAGATTCAAACTATGATTTATTATGTCAAACAAATTTCCACTTTCCAGCGAAATAAAGGCTTCGATAGAAAGTGCCAATGGAATCCAAATGGTATGGGGGTGTTAATGAGTTTTTTGACAATGAACCATGCTTTGTGCGTGCGATATGTTGATTAGGCATATACAAGATTCTGAAATATATGGTTTTTTTTATTACTTAAGAAGCATACCTCTCATTCGACAACACTGAATTAACCAAAATTTAGCGACCAAAGGTAACAGGAACAATATAATACCTTTAGAGATGATCTAAACCTCATAATGTTACAAAATAGATTCACCATTATTTCACAAATGCCTAAATATGTACCCCTAAAAAATTAATTGTTACACCAAAACATCAACAACATATATTTTCGAAATATATCTAATCAATCACTTCTCAATTGTTACTAACATCTTGTTTTTCAGAGCTCTCTTTCATAATAATAAACAGTATATAACAGGTCAATTGAAAAGTCCGTATTCAGACATATAGATGGCGCTACTAGAATTAAATCCATAGGTTTTCTAGTTAGCGCTAACCCTCAAAAGATTTGTGTATACATTTTGACAACTGCCGGATCATTAGCTTGTGAATTATAGCATTTTAAGTGAAGCACCTTTCCATGATAAAATATTGGTTTTTCAAGGTAGAAAATACAGTTGGAGCCAAAAATTGGCTTGATGCCGAGTTTCCGGACAGGGCCCCGGGAAAATCAACCGTCAGGAATTGGTATGCTAAGTTTAGATGTGGTGAAATGAGCACCAAAGACGGTGAACGCAGTGGACGTCCAAAAGAGGTTGTTACCAACGATGATTTTTTATGACTTTGAATGATCGTAAATTGAATGAAATTCAATAAAATTTAACTGAACGTATACATCATATTATTCACGAACATTTGGGTGTGAGAAAGCTCTGTGTAAAATAGGTGCCGTGCGAGATCACTTTTGACCAATAACAACGACGTGTTGATGATTCAGAGCAGTCTTTGAAGATGATCAAGCGTAATAAACTCGAGTTTTTGCGTCGATATGTGACAATGGATGGCTCCATCATATCACTCCGAAGTTAAATCGACAATCATCCGAGTGGACTGCACACGCTGAACCCGCTCCAAAACGTGGGAACAGTTGGCTAGCAAGTTTATGGCGCCTGTATTTTGCGCATGAATGCGCATCGAATAATTTTCATTGACTACCTTGAAAAAGGAAAGACCATCAACAGCGACTATTACATAGCGTTACTGGACCGTTTAAAGGACGAAATCGCCGAAAAAGGCTACATTTGAAGAAAAAGAAAGTGCTGCTTCACCAGGACAAAGCACCGTTTCACAAATCAGTGAGACGATGACAAAAATCCATCCATCCACCGTATTCTCCAGATATGGCTCCCAGCGGTTATTTCCTGTTCTCAGATATCAAAAGAATGCTCACTGGTAAGAAATTTTCGTCGAATGAAGAGGTGACCGCCCAAATTGAGGCCTATTTTGAAGCAAAGAGTAAATCGTACCACAAAAATGTTACCGAAAAATTGGAGGGTCGCTGTAATCAGTGTATAACCCTTGAAGGGAATTATGTTGAATAAAGAAAACTAATTTTGCCAAAAAAATGTGTTTTACTATGGTAGGCCGGGGACTTTTCAATTGATCTGTTATGAAACAGCATAAGACATATCGCCTCGAGAGAATTATGTAAGTTGAAATAAATATTAGTTCATAAAGCTTCAACTCTTATTGTATCTAATTATTTCACCTAACTAACTAATACTATTTATACTTTTTCAAAAATTCACGAAATTTAATTTCATTTTTCAACTTCCAATTTCAAACACCTTTTACCATTTGTTAATCTTTTCAATGGTCTGCAAAATCAGAAAGGTATAAGTAAAAACGTATGCAAATTTCATCACTTTTTATTAATACCCTTAGTATCGTCTTTAAAGAAATTGCCTTTTCATATAATATAAAAATATAATTTCATATAACATATAACATAAATAACATAACATAAATTCGATAGCACTCCTAAAGCCTCTATTGTTTTTCTTCATTAAATAATAATAATTATATTATCTCAACAAATTAATTAAAAAATAATCTAAAATTAACCTAAAAATACCAACTAAGCGTTACTATATAATTAAAAAAGGATACTTCAAGCATCTTCTGGTGACTCTATTAGCTCTGCGCGAATGTGAAAGGATTTATAAAATTCATTGGACAGGGTGTTCTCCAAGAAAATGTCGTCTCTCCATTATCATTCAACATAGTAATGGATGTAATAAAGCGAGAAGTAAAAAACACACATGACGTTCAAAATGATATTAAAAACTCCTTAGTCGATCTAATGATTGTTGATAACAGCGCTATATTCGCTGATACAGATGTTGAGGCTTCGATCATTCTTATTATTAGCACTGCTAATCCATATGGCTTAAGAATTAATGTAGAAAGAATCAAAGTGAATAAATAAATAAATAAATTTGCTCAGAGTAAAATATTACATCAGCTGTTTTAAAAGTCAAAGAGTGGAATAAATAATCAAAGAACGATGCAATTTTTTTAAATATAGGTAAGAAACATATTTTTTTAACCAGCCCAGTGTATTTATTGTTCTCCAATATATACGAGGATGGTTCAAATATGCTGGAGATAAACGCTGTGGATGGCGCGCATGTATCTTTTGAGGGTCGTAACTTGAATATGTGATAGCTGGGTAGCTTACGAACAGTGTGGCATAGTTTTCGTCGGGAGCGCGTGTTTCATGCGTGTGCAACGACCATGAATAAACGTCAAGTGTCGACCGCCGTAGCGCAACTTATTGTCATTCGTTTTTAACGTGGGAAGCGTTAAAAAGACGGAATTTTTTCTGCGTTTGCAAAATCAGTTCGGTAGTGTGTGCTGTGTAGGGCTACTGTGTTTAAACAGACCAAAGCATTCAAGAATGGCTGCGAAAATGTCGAGAATAAGCCACATGATTGTCAACCGCGAACCAGCATGACAGCAGACAACATTATCCGCATAGGACAACTCTTTTTGGGGGACCGTAGGATGAGTGTTCAAGATATTTCCACGAGTACCTCCAGTATCGCAAAATAACGACGCTATGGGTCCCTAAACTGTTAAACTTCGAGTAAAAATTTACACGGTTGAAAGTTTGTCGCCACTTGCCGACGCGATACGAGGCGGAGGAGGACGGTTTTTTAACGCGAATCTTCATTACAGACGAGACATGGGTACACTATTACACACCCAAAAGCAAGTCGTCTAAAGAGCGGAGAAAGCGCCAGTCAAAGCGAAGACAACCAGGTCTGCGGGTAAGGTTCTGTGTATGGTGTTCTGGAACCGGCGGGGCGTGCTATACGTCGATTTCCTGCACACCCAACGTAACACTAATGCTGCATAGAAGTGCGATTCTTCTCCAGGATAACGGGCGTCTTCATACCGTGCATCTCACGCTCAATACAATATCGGAATTGGGGTGGAAGGTACTGGAACACCCCTCCTATAATTCGGATTTACCACAGTGCAACTACCACATCTTTGAACCACTGAAATAAGCCTTGTGAGGCAAAAGATTCAACACCGACGACGAGGTAATGGAGTTCGTGCGCACATAACTGTCCGAGTTGCCCAAGAAATTCTTCGATACAGACGTACAAAAAACTTCTTGAAAGATAAACAAAATACGTAACTGAAGGGAAATACCTAGAAAAATTGTAAACTAATGTAATTTTTTTAATAGTAAATAAACGTGTCAGAGTATTTGTCTCGATTGTATTTGAAACACCTTCGTATTTTAAGTCACTAATATGGATAAAAGATAAAAGAAGATTAATGAATATCTAAATGAAGTAACGACAATATGCAGAAATTAAAATAAAACAAACTACTTAATTTATATATTTTACAGCATTGATAGATATTAAGGTGTTCAACGATTAATGCAATAAGATATGTGACTATATGACATTTTAATCTATGAACCTTGTTTCAACTACTTTGATTACTTATTTTACAGACCTAAGTTTTAAAGTCAATAGTTCATTTAATGATTGTAGATATATTCATTTAATATACCTTTCTAAATTGTAAAAAATAAATTACCCAATTGTGTTCGTTATCGTTTTGATATACATGCTAAAGCCAAATATCAATTTAAAAATTTATTTACTTACAGTATTACTTCATTTATTATTCCATAATTATATTTATAACATAAAAATAAAAAAAGATGATATATATACTTATATTAGATGCTCTGAAGCAGTTCTGAAAATAATCTCACTATAATACATTTGTTATGCTCAGTGGTGTAGTAATTTAACGTTATCAATACTCTCTTAATTTAATGTGTAGCGACCTTCAGGCATGTCGAATTTTACATCGTGGAATAACGGTCTACAAAATACCCAGAAATATAATCCCAGATGTTGAACACGGTCGGGGTGCCAGTAGCACCAACTAAAACCCGATAACGAATAGCTGGCGGCAACCCCGAGACGTTTATCTGGGATGTTATTGAAGGGTATTTCAATACATTCAGTGCTCAACATAGAAAAAATAGAAATTTCACGGTATAGGCGACCTTGGGGAAATGTTTTGTTTAGTTCAATCAACTGTAGCGCTGCGATCGCAAATTGTGATTGGCTAGTTTAAATTCCTGGTGCCGCCACTAACATGAAATGTGATTGGTCGATCAAATTGTGTGAAATCAGCATTTTCTATGGGCGTCCATTTTTATGTTTGTTCTTTGTAGGTTATGGTTTTTGTTTAGATCACGAGATTTTCGTTTTACGTTGTGCATATTTTCTGTTTTACATTAATTATTATGGAGTAATAATATAAAAATTGATGACAATGCGTCGGTATAGTAAAAGATGTAATGCACCGGAGTAAAATTCTACTACGGAAATTAGACATCGTTTCCCAAAGAATGATCTCGCTCCTTTCCAAAAATGGGTTGATCAAGTAACTAGTAGTAAGTTACCTGGATACACCACAATGCAAATATATCAACGTCATGGTGTTTGTTATGGACATTTTAGTGAAAAATTTAGAATTATCCTTCCTTCACGAACAGGTATTAGGGTAAATGCATATCCATCATTGGTTTTATCAGGTATATATAAAATTATCTATCTACTACATGTCTGTTTATATATTCTTTGTTTACAGAATTTCAAAACCTTATGAAGATGTTAGTAGTAAAAAAATTCAATTAATCTACCAAGTTGTTCGTATGCTGTCAGTGTGATGTCTCTACATAAAGAAGTCTTACAAAAAGGTAACAATTAATATAACTGGATAATTAGTAGTAATAAATACTACTTTTAATTGTAAAACATCCCTAAAATATTTGCAATACTTTAACTTTGAGAACAATCAGTGTTCAATCATTTTATAGTAGAGGAATTATGTATTTAAATTTGATTGCCTTGTTAAGATAATATTTGTTATGGTGCCATCAATAAATTTAATTGCTACTTTTAGGGAATTTATTACCTTAAAGAAATCTATTTTGTCTAAATTTACAAATAACTACATTTGTTTAACAAATCTTAACCAAGATTGCTTAAAGAATTTTGTTGGATCTATTAGAGGTTATGGAGGTAGAAACAGCATCCTTCCCCTAGTATGTTCGAGAAATTTTTAAAAGGGCTCATCACTTCAATTATTTCACATAATTCTCCCGGAGAAAATTGTGAAGGAGATGAACATGTTAGATAACTTATATTCTTTTTTAACGGGAGATCTAGTACCACTTGAGGTTGTTAAATCAGCAGTTGAGTCTATATTTTCAGTTCCAGAGAATTTTGCTCTGAGGAAAACGAGTCTAATATTGTATTTTAGTCTTATTTCAGGCTATTTAACAAAACTTCTGAAAAAGAGACAACATGCAATATTTGTCTATATTCAATATTAAGTAGTTCCACAAATTAAATACTTTAAAATCTAAATATTTTTAAAAAACACATAAATTTTTAGTTTTTCAACTGTTCAATCCATAATGATTTTCAAGACCAAATTTTAAGTTATTATGAGGTGTGATTGTATTTTTGGTTTAATGAAGTTAATGCAATATCAACAGGGAAGGATTTAAAGTTTACCTTCAATATATCAAGATAAGTTAGAACTCTAATAGATCCCATAAAATTGGTGGCACTAAACATATATGGGAAGGCGTTATAGAAGAATTATAGATATTTTAATATTGCCTAGAATAGAGTTCATAATTGTTTTTTTTTGCTTTTTGTTTATATATATTTATATTTTTTACGCTTATGTATATTTGTATAGAATTTTATTTTAATAAATTAATTTTAAAATTTAAATTTGATATTTATTTAAATACTATTGGCCAATAAATGTGACGTCACAAAATAATCAGGGGAAATGGCAGACCAATCAAAGCAAAGTATTTTCCTTACAGGTTTCTACATAACTATTTTAAACTAACCAATCAAATTCGCATTGTCAGCGCCGCCAATAATTGGACTAAGCGAAACTTTGCCCCACTACTTACCATTGCAGTTGCACACCCCTGGTGCTCAACCATCGTTTGGTTTAGACGTGTCACCATCGACTGCCCAAGCCTCGTCTCCAGGTAATACCGCTGCCATCTATTTTATCTAATTATATTTTTCACATTTTTTATATAGCCAATAAATAACGGTCACATAATATAAACACCACTGTTTCATTTCGATTTATCTCCATACACCGAGCCACATCATTTACCCTAAAGTGGTGACCGACGTGATTTTTCGCAAAATTGGGTTTGGACTCGTGAATGGAAGGTACGTGCAACATGGTGTATTTTACGCGGCCGTTATATTTTTTGTTTCAAAATTTTAAATATATTCAATTCGATTCGTTTTCGATTTTACCTTCAATATTCCTTTTCATTTTATTCCTATGCATTTCATTATTTCCAATTCATTTTCTGTAATTTTTTGTCAAAATTTTCTTTCACAATCTTTTGAACTCATAGATATTTTTACATCACTTCTTAATCATCAGCGTCTCGGCTAAACATTTCTTTCGGGGCTATGTTTAAATCATAATGTCTTCCTTCGCTCGCCGTCTCCGTCATAATGGCAGACATTTTGATTTGAAAGGCTTTAGGCAGCTTCGGTTGGATACCCTCGTTATTTGTTTTTTCTGAATTACTGTTAAGCAGCTCCAGAAATGCAATTTAAAAAAGGCTGGTGACTGTTAGTTCTTGAGATACTTTGAATATATTTTAATATGTTTTAATGTATAGATATATATTAATTTAATTTATATTATATATCAAGTACATATCTGATCTTGTGTTAAAAATATTACTAAAACAAACTCTACTCTATTACGTGAGAAGCATGATTAACCTAATAAATTGTAGCTGAATTTCGGCCACAAGGCGATCGATAGTACAAATAAATACCAATAAAAAGAATAAAATTTTTTATGACCAGCCAGACTTATTGTTACTGTCAATATTATAAAGGTAACATGAATCATAATTTAGTTGATAGAACACATAGTTTTAATAAGTTGAAGCAGAGTACAAAACCAGTATACGATTAAATATAAGGTATATTTAATTCATAAATTTACATAGTTAATTAAAACAGATATATTTAACTGATTTACAATTTACAATAATTGAATGACTCAATTACGTGTCAGTTTAAAGCGATAAAGAAACACTCACCGTTGTGATACGCCAAACCCAAATCTTGCAAAAGTGTCGCGGCCAGATCGGCTTTTTGTCGAGCCGGCTCGAATAGCAGGGTATCCAAGGGAACACTTAAGGATCGAAAGCTCTCTGTCACGCATAATGAACCCAAACTGTTCGTCGACACCTCGTGTATTATGTTCAGACTCGACTCGATATCCTCCTGCAAGAAAGTTATAAATTATTCTCGAATTCATACAAGTAAATTAGACAGTTAATTCCGCGAAAATATTCATCGGTTGTACTTTATCGTCTAGTTTATTAGCTTAAACATGACACTTTACGTCTAATTAAATGTCAAATATATAAAAGGTATTTTCTAAGATCTGGGTTGTTAAGAAAATTGTTAGTGCATTTTACATTGAATGGAAATAATATAAAAATATTCGTTTGTTGATGAAATTTCCAGGAAAAATTACTGTTCAAAAAAAATTACTATTTACACTCATTCTGTTTTATTCAGCTCGCGTCTGCGGTACATATCTTAAAATTGGAACTATATGAAGAAGATTAGAATGTACCGTGCACAAGGATACCACGCAAACCCCTGAAATGTTCCACATTCTGGGAACCCCTGATACTTTTTCATCAAGAGTCACAAAGAATTAAAGGATTTACAACAGATAGTGTTACCAAGTTAAATCGCATCGAGTACAAATGTAAATTTCGTCAAAGTGTGGGCCAAAATTTTTTTCAGTCTGTTGAAAATATCTAATTCGCATTTGCTGAAAATCGAAACAAAAAAGTGGCTAAACACTGGCTTCGAGGTTATTTCGATGTTTTAAAAATGATGATTTTGACACGGAAGTCAAAGAGCGTTGTGGACAGCCAATAAAAATTAAGGCGAGGATTTGAAAACATTACTAGATGATAAACACTGTAAAACGCAAGAACAATATGCCGAATTGTCGGGAGTAACATAAGAAACAATTTCGCTTCGCTTAGCTAACATGGGAATGATTCAAAAGCTTGGATATTTTGCACGGTATGAATTGAAGCCAAGATATTGAAAGGTATGTGCCATGTGTAAAATGCTACTTCAAGGACAAGATTGGGAGGGTTTTTTGCATTGTATTGTTACTGGTGATGAAAAGAAGATCCATTACGATAATCCAGAGCGGCTGAAGGTCATCAAATGCTTATGGTAACCATTCCGGAGAGCCAAATAAACCATCAATGGGAACCGCTATCGACTATATCAGCATGACAATGCTCGACTACATATTAAAAAACGGATGAAAACATACTTGAAAACGCTAAAATGAGTAGTGCTATCTCACCTATCCAGTATATTCCGGACCTTGTCCTTTCTGATTACAACTTATTCCGACATATGAGTCGTGACCTGTTTGAGCAGCGCTTCACTTTTTTGTGATAACTTTGTGATCACCGATTTGTGGATAACTTCAAGAGACACGTCGTTCTTTCGATATGGAATCCGTAAGTTGACTGAATGTTGGGAAAATGTAGCGGCTATCGGTGGATAATATTCTAAATACTATATATAGCACCGGTTTTTCACAATAAGCATCAAAATAAAAAAAATCCTTTTAATCTAATTTATAAGACTAATACTAAAATCTCGAATATAGATGTCAAGGTTTCTTTGCGGCTGCGGCTTCCTATTTAAGAAATTGGACACTATACACAATACATTCATAAAAATATAAAATATAAAATGGGTCAAGCAATACAATCCATTGTATTGATTATGAGGCTGTGAGAATGTTCTCTTTCGGAAAGAAAAAAAAATACTTCTCTAAAATACACTAACTCGCTCTGTTTAAAACAAAACCTGTCACAGTTTCAAAAATCATCCCCTATTTATAGCACCAAATATGCAGTAAAAAGTATCGTCGTTCTTATCGCAAGTTGTGGGAACCTCGAATCATCATTTTATATCCGCAACAACATGTCAAACGAGATTTACAAATTACCACAAACTCCACGTGCTCCCTTGAGAACATCATCTTCCCTACATCACTGGGGGGGGGGGACTTATTGGAGGAAAGCTCCAATGGGAGGTCAAGATCATTTTCTACCAGAATTCATAGATCATCCCCCTACGTTCCAGATTTTGCACCCAATGGCATTTTTTATCTCCGTATTTTGAAAATTGGTTTACAAGCATGGAGAAGTACATTAATTTTCAAGAAAAATGTTTTGATAAGTAATAAATTCAATTTCGCCCATGATTTGTTTTTTACTATTGGCCAGAAATATAATTAGTATAATATAATAAATATATTTCGAAAAATGTTTTGATAAGTAATAAATTCACTGATAATTATTTTATTTTACCAGACCAATATTATTCAACATATTTTTGGTCTTTACGCATTACAAAATCTTTTTGCATGTAAAAATAAATAATTATTTGTTCAAGTACCATGCGAGCCAATAGTAATATATAGGCAACAGAAAAAACAATAATGTTAATTACCTTTTTCACGAGCGCGTTTACGCCTGAAACAACACTGCATATCAAGGCAACCATGACGACCTCTGCGAACGTCACAAGAAGCTTTTTCCCCATTACGCATCCTCATTGGTGCTGAAAGAAGAAATAATTAAACATTACAAAACTATTTATATATTATTTGCAATATAGCTGATTTAAAATCAATAACAATTATATAGTATATTCAACGTTTACTTGTAGATGCGTCATCAAGACGTTTAATGCATTGCCTACCGCAATTTGTAAATTGGTTTTAGAATCAGACAATATTTCCCTTCCCATTTTATTTTAGTTCAGAAGAGAGACAATGAGCCTGTCAAAGACGTCCGGTTGTCAGGCGTGTACAAAATTTTAGCTATAGTAATAAGAGGTTATAACTCTAACCTGTAAACTATTGTGGCTGTATAATTAACTGTAGTTTACTATAATGTTAAAATAAATTATATTTGATAACATGTTTCTTCTATTATTTTACTTAGATTAGGATTTTGTTGTATGTCAAACCCAAAGTGAACTAAAACTTAAAGTTGATGCGGCGACATTGCGACGTTTTTAGTCACAAATTTAGGTGACCTATGTAACTAACTAAAAATAACTTTGAACAGACTATATATCAAATTAGATATTTCTATTCTTATATTATTTTTATAGGATAAGTAATATAATTTTTCAATATCCACAGGAATTTAATAAAATTAAAGTAATAAAAGTTTCCTTCAGCTCAAACCATTAATAAAAATAAAAGAAAATTGATTGCTATACTGTAACTAAGCTGAGATAATAATTCTTCAAAGAAGCTCTGTCAGAATTATTACTATTAAACAGAAATAACACAAATATGTAAAAATGTTGTATGTGGTCAGATACCATCAAGAATATAAAACTGTACAACATAAATATGTTTTTCCCTATATCATAATATAATCCCCGGAATCCTGCAGTAGACTTTTTTTCAATTTAATAAAATTAAAATAACTTTTAAACTTTTAATTTTAATAAAGCCACGTTGATGATATCGACTATATAAACTAAATAAATGTGATGTAGCTTCAGATATTGTATATTATTATAGGAATCTAAAATAATCATTTGCTGATATGTAGACGTTTATTGTAAATTATCTTCGGTATTATTAACTCAGTCAGTACTATAAACTTATACGTAAGATAATTTGCAAAACGAATTCGTGTTATAATTCATTTTAATTCCAACAAGTATTAACACAAAAATGTAACTCGAATAATAATATAGCTTACCTGCTTATATCTAATTAAAAAAAACTGAAACACCGGGCGAATATTATATGTTTGACAAAATATCAGCCTACAAATAAGGACATAATCGCGATTGTATCATTATGATCATCTTTCTGCCCTTTCTCTGTTCCGTTTTCAAGAACCCAGGGCTGTAATCGAAAGTATTACACACCTTTCTCTTGAAGAAATCATCAAGGGGATATACTTGGTCGTTAACCCGCCAGGACAGCTTACGGTTGTAATAAAATTATGTGTGGGTGTAGGACTGTACCTTTCGTGCGCCCATTTAAATTTCATAATCTACTGAATTATAATATTTTAATCCAAATTGAGACGCATACTTAAGGATTCTGTGTTGACTATATTTTTCTACCCTTAACAAAGGTTACAATACCTAATAAAAATGATATAACTGTAACAAAAGTTGATGGAAAAAGTAAAAGTTAGAATAACATTTGATTTTTTGTTATATTTTTGTAATAATTCTTTGCATAAGCCCAACAGCGACTACCATGAAGAAATAATGAGTAAGCTTTTGCTCTGGTTTGATATACAGCTGTTAAAGATCTACGTTAAGGACCCATTATTTTTATTATGGACAGTGAATACACGGAACATTCTTAAATTGCATTTAATTAAATCTTATTTTCATGAACTCTCAATAATCAACAAAGTATTGATAAGTGTAAATTACTATCCCATTGAACATTATAACAAAGTGTTATAAGTAAGATTATTTTCAGAACTTGAAATATAAATGAAATGAAATGAAATGAATGAAATAAAACATAAGTATACGTGATATTTC